>NC_135786.1:186012500-186312500 GCF_051106095.1 Pogona vitticeps
GAATGTGGGGATGCCCCCGCTTCCCTGCGCATGGAGCTTGCTCCTCCCAACTGGTCTGCGGCCCTAAAAAGGTTGGGGTCCGCTGGGGTATATAATAAAAAAGGGAACAATGTTGAGACGAAAGCAAAGTACGATTTATTTTGTTATCTGAGTGAAAACCTCTGATGCAGTGACTGAAATTCTGCTACATGGTTACACATATAGTATAACTTTTGGAAAGGAATTGCCGTAAGTTAAGAAGTCTCCAAATACAGTAGTGCCTTGCTTAGCGATGTTAATCGGTGCAGCAAAAATCGCCACTAACCGAAAACATCGCTAAGCGATTTTTAAAAGCCCATAGGAATGCATTGAAACCCCTTCAGTGCATTCCTATGGGCAAAAAACCTACCTTTAAGCGAAAATCCTCCATAGGGTGGCCATTTTCGCTGCCCGGTATGCAAGGAATCCATCCCAAAACACAGCGGGCGGCCATGTTTTTTACCCGGCGTCCATTTTGGAACTGCCGATCAGCTGTTGGGAAAACATCGCTATGAGAAAATCGGTAAGCGAAAAAGCTTACCGATCATCGCAAAGCGATATTTTTCCATCTAAATCATCACAATGAGATCGCTTAGGCGATTGCAAAAACCAAATCGCTATGCGATTTCGTCGTTAACCGGAGCGCTCGTTAAGCAAGGCACCACTGTACAGTGGTGCCTCGCTTGACAAAGATAATTCATTCCAGCAAAATCACTGTGGAACAAAATCATTGTCAAGTGAAAGTAAAAAAACCCATTGAAATGCATTGAAAACCGGTTCAATGCGTTCCAGTGGGCAAAATACCTCAGCGTCCAGCGAAGATCCTCCATAGGGCGGCCATTTTCCGGTGCCTGTAAAGCAAAATAGCCTTCCTAAACACAGTGGGGAGCCATTTTGAAACCCGATGATCAGCTGTTTTGATCGTCGTAAAGCGAAAAATCGGTTCCCAAAGCAGGGAACCAACCATCGTCAAGCGATTTTTTCCTATTAAAACATTGTTTTGCGATCACTATAGCGATCGCAAAATGCTCATTGTTAAGCGATTTCCTCGTCTAACGAGGTAATCGTCAAGCTGTACATTATCTGGTGTATACTGAGACATGTGACTCAATATGCAATAGATTTCTTAACATATAGCAATTCTGAAAGAAACTATCCTACACTTTGATTTTGTCTCAGAATATTTTTGCCCTCACATAATTATTTTCATTTGAATCTCACAGCTGAATTGGAGCTTCAGTGTTACACTGATGTCATTTTATTATTTTTATTGTTATATATAGAGTTGTTGAAGGACCATTCATCTCAGGGGAGAACACTGATACTTCGAGTGACTTGATGTTGGCACAAATGCTGCAGATGGAGTTTGATAGAGAGTATGATGCACAACTTCGCCGTGAAGAGAAAAAGTTCAATGGGGACAGCAAAGGTTACTATCATTGGTCTTTCTTGCTTTGCTAAAATAAATTGATTTGCCTTTCTATCACAGAGGAAAAACATAAATTGCACACCTCTTCTTCTTTATTTCTCAAGTGTCCATATCTTTTGAGAATTACCGAAAAGTGCATCCATTTGAAGACACGGACAGCTCTGAAGATGAGGTTGATTGGCAGGATACTCGTCATGATCCATACAGAGCAGGTAAATAATTAAATGTAATCAGGTCGATTCCAACTTATGGCAATACTTTCCAAGGTTTTCCAAATATAAAATTGAGAAGTGACTTACCATTCCCTTCTTCTAGGGGCACTCTGGGAATGTGTAGCTTGGCCAAGACTATAAAGACTGTTTTATTCCTGAGAAGCACAGTGGACAATTATACTCCTGACCTCTGGCTTTCCAGCCAGATATCCAGTTCACTTAGCTGTCCAGTGAGAAATAGAGCAAATAGCCGCTGTAATAACAACTTATCTACCGTGTTTCCCCGAAAATAAAACAGGGTCTTATGTTAATTTTTGCTAAAAAAATTGCATTATTTATTTATTTATTTATTTATTTATTTATTCATTCATTCATTCTATTTGTACCTTGCCTATGGTCAAAATGACCATTAGGGCTTATTTTCAGGGGATGTTTTATTTTACAGTCATGTCATCATCTTCTGGTTGCTGCACAATGCTGCACAATAGTGGAGAGCGGGGTTTAACTTAACTAGGGCTTATTTTGGGGGTAGGGCTTATATTACAAGCATCCTGAAAAATCATAGTAGGGCTTATTTTCAGGTTAGGTCTTATTTTGGGGGATAAGGGTATATCACTACAAATAAACTTTCTGGCTGACATGATCATGAAATATGGTTTTATAAGATGAGTGCCATTTGTATATTATTTGTGTGAATAATTTATTATGCCATTATATTTTAAATATGATCTTGACACTTCAGTATTGACCTAAGCAACAGGCAAGTTCCTGGCCCTTAGCACCTGCTGTCTAGAAGTTGACTGGAGGTCACGGAAGAGAAGAATGGATAAAGGGATGGAATTGTGGGCTTTACTTGGCTATGATGATTACAGGGCTAAGTCACAATCTTTGGGAAAGAGGCATGTTTAAGCCATGGTTTGAAATTGTGCAGGATGAGACATTTATGAAATATGACAGTATCTGGCAACACAAGCTAATAGAAGTATGTTTCTTCACCAAAAGACCCATTCCCCTATGAGTTATGAAGCTGTATGAGACTTTGTGCAAGGTTAACAAAGAGCCTTGACAGCTCTCTATTTGTTAAATGCTACTACAGTCTTTGACACAAAATGCTTTCTTGATGTAAATAAAAGTTAGCATTGTTAATAGTTGTGAGGATATATTCTGAATTGATATTCTTATTATTCATAGATAAGCCAACAACAACACCAAAAAAAGGCTTTGTTGGAAAAGGAAAAGATATAACTACCAAACACGATGAGATTGTGTGTGGACGAAAGAACACTGCACGGATGGAAAATGTAAGTTCTGTGTTAAATTTCTCACAGATACCGCAGGTCTCTTCTCTGAAGGGAGTGCTTAAACTGTTGTTGGTCTGTATTATAGTATGTGTTGGTCTCTATTATAATATAATAGAAACTTTTAATTTGATTTCTGTTCTTGTTTTAAAATCTGAGTTGGATACAGATCCTGATGTCATCACATTGAGAACAAACTTGTTGAAATCAGCTAGATTAAGTTAATCATAATTAAAGGCGATTGACTTCAGTGTGTCTGCTCTAACTATGACAGAGTTCTGTGTATTGTTTTGCTTTTGAACAGTGGGACAGATGCAGAGCAGTAGGAAACATATATGCTATTGCCTAAAAGATTATGTGATCGTACCTTGTTGAAGACTTTGGTGTAGGAGTTTGCCACAGTTCCATAATATTGCCTTCCACTATGTTGTTGTCATCTGCAAGGGTATTAGTGTTGTTTAATAGATAAAGTGTTAAACTGGGGAGGTTGAAATTCAAATTCGTTCCTAGCCTTGAAGCTCCCTGAATAACCTTTCTTGTTAGTCTGAAATATTTTTAGGAAAGGCAGTATAGAAATATTATTAGGTTCATATCTGGTAACCCTGAAATTAATGAAATTTAAGTACTGTGTTGATTTCCACGGGCCTAATCAATGTATGACTAAGACTGGTAAATAACATAAGTAAACATAACACTATTCAAGGTCTGAAATGTACAGCCACACACACCAATCTCTCAACTTCCCATTTTTATTTACAAAAATGTTTTTTTCCCTGCGTAAGTTCCCCTGTACTCTCTAGTGTCCCATTTTTAAAAATAACTGAAGAATTGGGAATGTGAAGCCTCCTCAGAACATGGCCTTCCACACTCCCTAGATGACTTTAGGGAGGGGTCCAATTGAGCCAAATTTTTGAAATGTTTGGGGGCCCTATGGGCACATTTCACCTCTCTGGGAACTTCATGTAATTCCCAGGGCACGTCTTACTCAGCCTAGTATAGGGTGTCCTTTGTCTAAAGCTTCTTTAGACACACAGTATACTGGTGATAAAAACATCATGCTGTCCATTGTATTTCATCTGTGTTTGCAGTTTGCACCTGAATTCCAAGTTGGTGATGGAATTGGGATGGACCTAAAACTATCCAATCATGTTTTCAATGCCTTAAAGCAGCATGCATACTCTGAGGAACGTCGAAGTGCCAGACTCCATGAGAAAAAGGAACACTCTACTGCTGTATGTATTCATGATTAAGCAAGTGAACATAGCATAGTTTTGTCAGAACATGGTATTTGGCATAAATTTAATACTGGGTTGATATCCCAACACTAATTGCAGAACTAGTTTTTGGAAATAGAGTGAGACTAGTCAAATATTGTTTGACAGGTCAAATAATAGTTTATCCTGAGTAGCTGCTGTGACAGATTCATTATTCAACCTTTTTAAAATGCCAAACTTAAATGTTTTTATGATCTCCAGTTCACTTGTTTTTTCTGACATAATGGTCATTCACTTCTTGTTGGCAATTAACATGTTGCTGCTGTGTTTCTAGGGAAGCATGCTGACTTGGTGCATGCTCAAGAATACTGTCTGGGTCTTATGAATCATACGCTGTTTGCCTTCTGCGTGTGTAAAAAAACAGGATTTCATCTATTATTTTCTAAGAACTTGTTAGTGCTGGCATATAGATAATTTTCTTCAGGTGATATATTGCCCATCTTTGCTGATATCCATCTTTATTCTAGATTTGCTATTTTTGGAATCGTGAAATATTTTTTGAGTGGCAAGAACTGAATTAGGTTGTTCCAATTGTTACGTTAATGATAGTCTGATATAATCCATTTTTCCCTAAAAGCTCATTTCAGCATGTAAGGCACTCAGTCAAACTAGTTTTATTTCATAGCACTTGAATATATTAATCATCATTATTATCTAAATTAAACAGATATAATTAAAAGTCTAAATATTCAGAAACATGTTGTTTTTATAGCAGCAATTTTAGTATAGCAGCAGTAATTTTTCTCACTTCTCTTGTGCAGGAGAAAGCAGTAGATCCAAAAACACGTTTACTTTTGTATAAGATGGTTAATTCTGGGATGCTAGAAACCATTACTGGCTGCATAAGTACAGGGAAAGAATCCGTGGTATTCCATGCCTATGGAGGAAGGTATTTTTTCATATGTAAATACTTATGATGAATTGTTTATATTGTTGGGAATGGGAAACAACTTCAGGCTAAAGTATTTTGAATTACAGAATAGTTGTGCAATCCATCTGCCTCACCATCCTGTTACATTTTTATAAATTAACACATAACCTTAAACTAAAGCCATTATTTTACATCTAGAGGTATGTATAGTTTTGTAAGCACTACTTGTAAATAAAATTTAAAAGTGTATTGTATCAAAGATGGAGCATAGTGATAGATTACATCACTGCAAATAAATGTTACTTAATATTATGGTTTATGCATTGTTAGATATCTGTCATACTAGTTGCAATTTCTCTTAACTCAATTAAATGTCTGTATCTAAAATATGATTTCTTTGTTTTTCCTACAGTTTAGGTGAGGATGCCAAACCAGTACCTTCTGAATGTGCCATAAAGGTGTTTAAAACAACTCTTAATGAATTTAAGAATCGTGATAAGTATATCAAGGATGACTATAGATTTAAAGATCGCTTCAGCAAACTCAATCCACGAAAGATAATCCGCATGTGGGCTGAAAAAGAAATGCACAATTTAACAAGGTAAGAAAACGTAGGCATACACGTGTTGCAGTATTTTTAAAATTCAAAATCACTTGTTCAAGCTTGGAAAACTGTGTAAAAGCCAAGTTTAATGTTTGATTATTATGTGTTGAATTATGTCCCTTTGAAAATGAGAGATGTTGTATTAATATAATTATCCAAAGATTGTGTTTTCTTTACTATTTAAAGTAAATATTGCTTTTCTGTAAATATTTGTTTTGATTTTAAACATTTACACTTCATGACAATAAATAACCATTCAGATTGTTCAGGACAGTAGTGGGGCAATATGCAGCCTTGGAAAAGTAAATCACAACCCATTAATTAATAGAATTCAATCTCATTTCTAGAAATATTATGTGCAGTTTTAAAGGGCCAACAGCTACAAAAGTATTGTGATTTTGATCTCTTTGAAGCTAACAAATTTATTCAGTGGGAACTGTCATGGATTGCAATACTCACATGAAGAAGTGCATTGAAATCCATGAAAGCTCACACTGAAATAAATGTATTCGTTTCAGAGGTGCCACAAATACTTCAGTGTTCGTTTCTGGTTTATTTATTTATTTATTTGATCTATACCCCACCCATCTGGCCTAAAAGGCCACTCTATTTATTTATTGTGCTGAAACAGACTGTCATGGTTCTCTTTGTTAAGACTGTTATAAAGTGCTACAGGGTTTATTTCCTGGATCTTACCAAAGCAGGGAAGCTTTGCTGGAAGTTCTTCAATGTGCTAATGTTTTTTCCTCTCCATAGAATGCAGAAGGCAGGGATTCCTTGTCCACAAGTGGTTAGCCTTAAAAAACATGTCTTGGTCATGTCCTTCATCGGTCAGGATCAAGTCCCAGCTCCTAAACTAAAAGAAGTAAAACTCGGTAATGAAGATATGAAACAGGCCTACAATCAAGTTCTTCATGTAAGAGCAGTGTTATTTTGTCTCAAAACTGATGGGAAGAGTGCCTTTTGAGAATACAGTATTCCAGAATCCTAATTAGGCCAGTACCTCTGCTGATGTAGCTCAACAATCATAAAAGCTTTCAAGATTATCAGATATCCTCATTAGGCAAGATGTTATAAAAACAAACTGGGGTGTCGGGGAATGAGACAGGAACATAGATTTTGTATAGAAGGCATATGTTTTAAGATCAACGGGGTGAAATTGACAAGGAAGGAATCTGCAGGCATGGCATTAGGTTCTAACATGTAATATGATAGATTCAGGACTGTAAGAAGAGAAACATTAAATCCCCCCTCCCCCAATTTTCCAACATTTAAATTCATCTGTTTCTTAGAATTGCACCATTCTCTTGACAGTTTCAGTAAACATAGCTTCCTTAAGCTGGCCTTAAGGTAGTTTCATTAATCAGCATTACACTAATAGGATTTTGGATTTTTCTCATGGCCGACATGCTTACATTTACTTCATGTTGGTCAGAAGGGTTATATAATTGTTGAATAATAAATACAAGTGAATGATCTTCACTTTGAAATATTTAGTCTTGGACCACTGCAAATTATGAAATGAACATTTTAAAAAATCACAAGCAGAACTTCTGTATTGAAGACACAGATGTATAAAAGTAGTTAAAGAAAAGAAAAGAATGAGGTTCAAGTAGCTGTTGAACATTTGTAATGCCAGTCCTATAGCATCAGTATTCTCCCCTTAAAATAATATTTCTTGTAGTACTCCATAATTAGCAGTCTGTAACATTATCAGCATTAATAGTTAAATGAACCCAGAGTAACTAGTGAATTGTTTATACATCTGTATCTGTCAGTCATACATAGTTGCATTAGTTGACAATTCAGATTAACTATAGCATACTTATAATAGTATAATTCAGTATTTTATTTGTATAAAATAAACATTTCATGCTGCTAATTGAGCATTTTCTGTTTAGCAAAAATATTTAGTTTTTTATAATTTGTATGGAAAGTACTCCTAATAACAACTTCTTGCTTCTTTCTAGATGATGCAGCAATTATATAAAGAATGTGGTTTGGTGCATGCTGACCTGAGTGAGTACAACATGCTGTGGCATAAGGGACAGGTAAGCAGATAATGAAGAAAAAAAATCTTATCTATTGCATGGTCTAATATGCATCCATTCAAAAACTGTGAACTTCTTATATTTATTCCAGGTCTGGTTAATTGATGTTAGTCAGTCTGTAGAGCCAACTCATCCTCATGGACTTGAATTCTTGTTTAGAGACTGTAGGAATGTTTCACAGGTAAGAAGTCCAACGGTCTTCAGGCTTTTTATCTGGATCTTTAATAGTGCCTCATTTAGTACTGTACAGTGATTTGAATAATACAGTTTTTCCAAAGTACTGAATGATCACTTGCTGTAGAGAATTTAGGTTTATATCTTAATAGGTTGAGTTTTAGTTTACTAGAGAAAGAAGAGAATTGCAATGGCTGGGATCCTACACTGCATGAGAATTGGATGTACCATTCCCACAATGGAATATTCCCTTGCCCTGTTACGCCTACTCATGTCCCCTAAGTCTGCTCTGGATGGGGGGGGGATCTTGTCCTCTGACAGAAGTGGTTTGTTTGGAGACTGACACAATTTGATACCAGCCCATGGCACTTTCTTGTTTGCTATAAGTGACGTGTGCAAGACTGTAGAATTAGGAACCTATCTTGAATAAAGGCTGTGATTTTGATCTACAAGTTAGATTAGAAAGTGTGTGGAAGTCTTGTTACCTCAAGTTACCTAGTTGTCTCAGAGTAGTAGTACCTGTAGTTCAGAACAAAAGAAAATACATTGGGTGGGGGAAGGACCCATCAGACATTGGCAGTGTCAGTCTCTTGGTATCAGTATTTTCCCCTTTGAATAATATTTTCAAACATCGTTAGTAAAGCATCCCTGGAAATGATATGCTACAGGTACTTGTTTAGTTGGAAAAAATAAATATTTTTTTTCTTTCAACAAAAGTTCTTCCAGAAGGGCGGTGTATCTGAAGCACTCAATGAACGAGAGCTGTTCAATGCTGTCTCAGGCTTAAATTTTGCAGCTGACAATGAGGTGGACTTCATAGCAGAGGTAAGCTTTTGGTTGGGAGGGTGACGCTGGAGAACATCTACCTTTGGCCTTATTCTAAATTTGGCTACTTTCCAGTGAAGCTCTCTGCATGTACAGGGGGATCCATAATATGTACCCAAAGTTTTCCTTCAGATTTTTGGTACTGTTTTTGGTACTCTTTTAGAAGCATCCGCTCTCTAGGAACATACATGTAACCACTACAGATAATTGAAGTTTCTCCCTGTAATTTTGCCTTTTGTTAAAGTCTTGGTTACAGTAAGAGAAAAAATGTTTACCTGTTCATTTCCAGTTAGTGGCAAACTTAGGATCTTCAGAAAAGAGGTTTCTGTGAATGCTTTTTGACTAATTTACAAAGAGGTTTTTTTTTCAGTCTGTCCCAACTACAATATTTTCAGAACCCCAACATACTTAAAGGGGGAGGGGGGAGAACAGTAGGAATTATCTGATGGGGCTGACAAGTAAGTGGGCAACCAGATTTATAATATAGGTTAGTTCTTGTTGCTGGATATGGTTGCTTGCCACTGCAATGTTTTAAAGAGTACAGTGGTGCCTCGCATTGCGACGTTAATTCATTCCGCAAAAATCACTGCAGAATGAAACGTTGCAATGCAAAATAAAAAAGCCCATAGAAACGCATTAAAACCTGATTAATGCATTCCTATGGGCTTAAAACTCACCATTCAGCGAAGATCCTCCATAGCACGGCCATTTTCGGTGCCTCTTAGGTGAGGAATCCGTCTCAGAAAACAGCGGGCGGCCATGTATTTTTCCCAGTGGCCATTTTGAAACCGCCGATCAGCAACATCGCAAAGCGATCGCTTTTGTGATCGCAAAAATGCGTCGCAAAGCGATTTCATCGCTAAACGGAGCAATTGCTATGCGAGGCACCACTGTACCAGTGAGATATTGGAGGTGAGCAAGTTGTATAATTGAATAGGGGATTTGGTGGTGTCAGTTTTAGAAGCCTCAAATTCAAACTGATACACCACTTCTGATTAGCATTTCACTGAATGTGTATCTGAAGCACTCAAAAGATCATTTACTCAGGCTAGGTCGTGTTAGTTGTGTAAGAAAATAACCTGATGATAAACTCTGGAAAGTGCAGATAATGCCCAAGAAACAGAAAAGAAGCCAAGCTGACAAATGTGTTATACAAACTCTGTGCATTATATATATGGGTTTCATTTCTTTTTCTTCTTCTTTTGAATAATGAAACCAAGTAAGTTCCATAGCAAGTGAAATATGAAATAAAGTTCTTGACATATGTGCCTTCATATTTTATAGATTGAAGCTTTGGAGAAGATAAATGAAGATCATGTACAGAAACATGCGAAAAAAGTATCTTCATTCCCAAATGATGATGGGAGTCCACCAACACTTTGCAACAAATAGCATTTGAGCTGAACTGAAGTGTGTTTTTCCTTCCTGCATCTCACTTCTGAGGCAGTAATTGAATGTTAGCTGCCAATGGCAACAGAATTTGTGGTCAACTCAGAAAGCTGTAAATGAAACTTCAGGGCATATGTATTGGTGCTTTTGTGTGTGTGTGTGTGTGTGTTTTTTTAAAGGAAAGCCCATGAGTTAGTCCACTGAGACAAAGCACATAGCTCTATGTAAAATTTACTTTCCATTGGCAATCTGACAACTTATTTCCGTCAGTTTCATTGCAGGAGAGTTAAATATGTGCTATTTAAACATTTAAATTTTCTAAAATAACATCACAATTTCAGATTAAAGTCCTAGATGGAAGTGCTTAAGACTGATGAATGCTCTTTTCCCTGTATAGTATTATACCTAACAGGAAGAGAGAAAATAATTTTCTGTCCTTAATATCTGCACATCATATGCTTAAGGAAAGGGTGAATGGTTCTAATACATGAAATATATGAGTTGCTATCAAATGTTACTATTTTTTTCAAAAACTCAGTATGACATTCTTAATACTTGGTAAGTGAAATTTGTATTGATCACTAAAATAGCCACAAAATTTACATATGATTTTTTACAGAAAGTTAAAAATAACTAGTCTGTAAATTGGATCTTAAACATTAAGGCCATAATATAGGTTTTCAAAAAGTAATTGTTATTAGATACCAATAAATATTTGGTATTTTCTTTCTTAGTGATTAAGTGGAAGATAGCTCAGATCCTTAGAAATAGATACCTTTAAACAAGAATATTACGTTTCAATCACATAAAATGAATGAGAGAACACATAGCAGAAGGAGCTCTCTTAATTTTATACTAGCTAGATATTCCATATTTGTAGAAAAGTTTTTAGAGGGGATTTAGAAAAAAACTTGTATTTAAGAGTATGCATGTAACATAACTTCCTGACAGTGAAGTTAATTCGTATTACTCAAAGCAAAAATCAACACAAGCAAGGGCTTGTTCTTGGGACATGTGTATAATAAAAGACTAGTTACATTCTAGTAATGAATGTGCCTGAACATCTTATTTGGAGTAATACAGTGTTCCTCACAAGCTGCATTGTTTTTTTAATAGCTGATTTAATTCTTCGGATGTACTTGTGACTATATTATCTGTTTTGTTTAGATCAGTATAAAGTTAATTTACTGATACAGGTTTTGAAGATGAATGGACTTGGCGGGTGAAACTTGGGTCACCTTTTCCTTGGCTTTCTTTTAAATTTCTCCATGATGTTGTAGTGAGACACTTGCTATGTGATGTTCTCATAGTGGCCTGTTTTGCACTCCATGCAAATATGGGATGGGAAATAAACATGTCAGATCATTTGGCTTGTATTTGTAGATTTATTTGGTCAAATATTGGTACAGAATCTATAGCATCAGTGCCATGTTTTACTGCTAACAGTTACAGAAAAATAGAGTTACAGCAGTGAGATTGAATAGGTTGCCAATAAAGGAGATACAGTGCAATACTGAAATGTCAGAAAAGCTTGTGACACCTTCACATGTTACTTTCATAAATTAGAGTGCACTTCATCAGATGCATGACCTGAATTCTTAACTGCCATATGTCTGAGTACAGGTAAGGGAAATTTGTAAACAGTGAGTTCAAATGATCATGAAATGAAAGAGATCTTTGCTAATTCAGGTATATAGAAGCACAGCATTTCATGATGACATAAATCTAGCACTGTTGTGCCAATTGACACTTCTTCTTGGACAGGAACCTATTATCTTGATTTATGCCAAACTGGGTCAGATGAAATGCAATGAATTGTAATTTAATTGGAAGTTATTTTAGAGAGTTTGGAAACAGGAAAACAGCTGATCAAATGTTACAACACTCAGGCCATTTTAGTTTGGGGAAACTATAACAGGCTTGTGAAATTCTGCATAGAGAAACTGAATAGTTTAGGGGGCAGTTCTGACACTGACAGAACAAAACAAAGCATTTCAGACTATATGCATGTCCCTACAAGCAAGTGAAGTACAGGTAATAGACAAAGTGATTATGGTTCACTAACAGGAATGGGATTACCAAACTTTTACAGTAGTTTGATTAGCAGGTCCTGGCCAGGTGGCCTTGACTGTCACATGAATTCTAAAATGGCCATTCATAGGTTTATCCTTCATGTATGTATGCATATCCCTATACAGATATTTTGGAGGGCATCTCTTCAGCACAAGGCCTTTCCCATTCAGTTCCATTACGTACTGCAATAGGTTTCCCGGAGAGGCACCTGGCCAGGCGAGAGCGGCTGCTGGACGAGAGGAACCGGGGATCTGTCTGAACGACTTCCTACATCCCCAGTCGCGTTCACCCTCTTATTCCAGGTCCGATGTAGAGATGGGAAGGAGCGAAGGGGTCCCTTCGTGCCTAGTTCTGCCTCGCACCTGCTTTCCCCTCATGAAACTCTTTAACCACCGACCGCCTCGGGTTTAACATTCAAGCAAGACCTGAACGTCCTGCGCCTTTAAGGGCTTAGGAGCGCCTTGGTCATGCGCAAAGGGAGCATAACCAGGAAGCGGTTGGGCGGCTCTGAGGGAGAGAAAGGCGCACGGGCTCCCGAGCCGGCTTTGGGGGGGCGCGCGTGGGTGTGCAGCGGGGCCCCCCGAAGAGGCCTAAAGACTCCGAGGGGCGGCTCTCCGCCTTCCGTGGGCCTTTCCTCTCGCTGCCATGGCGACAGGAGCCAGCCAAGACTTTTACTTGGCGCTGTGCGCTCGGCCCGTGCAGTTTGAGAAGGCGAGCCCCGTGAACTGCGTCTTCTTCGACGAGGCCAATAAGCAGGTGAGAGATTCGGGCCGCGGGAAGGGGCGGAGCCCTCCGACCAACTGCCCCCCCCCGCCGGTCACGCGCCCGACCCCCGACTCCCCCCCGCCCCCCCCCCCCGCTGCCGCCGCGCCGCTGCCGCTCTTGGCATTGCAAGGTGGTGGACGAGGCGAAGTGCTGTCTACCCTTTGACAATATTGCTGCAAATGCACATTATTGTTTTGCTTATAAAGCCAAGTTAGCATTCTGTAAAAGAAGGACCACTGAAGGGATAAGAAACTTTTGACACCCGTTCTGCCCTTCTTGTAAGGAGATCTTAGTGCTGCTGTGACCCGCCTTAGGTCAATGTTTTGGGGACCCACTTGTGGAAACCATAACTTCAAACAGGCATGAGATGTACTGGGGGACACGTTAGTATACTCAGTATTGTTCTGTGTAGATTCATTAGTGTAATGCATCCAGGGATCTCAGGGTGAACACTCTGGTATTGGGGAGGGGAGGATATCGAAGTATTACACCATCTGTCACTTTCTTTGAGCTTCTGTATTACCTCTGAGCTTAGACATGATCCTTAGTGCAGCCCTAGGGAGAGATTTTCCCAGGAAAAATACATTGTTGCACAGTATCTGTAGTGAATTGCAATGTATTTGAGAGTACTGTTGTTTTGGATGTGCAATTATGATAATCATGTGCCATCAGTTCTGACTTATGACGGTCCTTTTCAAGATTTTTTAGGTAGAGAGTGCTCAGAAGTGGTTTACCATTCTTTTCTGGGGTGGCTACCCTGAGATGTGCAACTTGTCCAAGGCCACACAGGCTCTCTACTTGCAGAAGGCACAATGAAGAAATGAAGTCCCAACCTCTGGTTCTGCCTAAAGAAGCAACCCTAAAGAACCCTAAACCACTGAGCTATTCAGCCAACCTAGATGTGCATTTAAAAGCCATTCATTTTGCAACATTTCTTGACATAGACGCATCCAGCTGCTGCATTTTCGAATTCTTGTTAGATATGGCAGCTCACTGTGGGGATTGTGATAAAGACACCTGACACTTCCAGCTTCATCAGTACTCCACTGTGTAAAGTTTATATGCCAGAAGACCGGTCTTGCATTTGTCTTGTCCTGTACGTGTAGAAGTGGGGAAAGGCAACTTACTTGTAAAATTGCTTCTTTTAAAATGGGAAGCAAGGCCTCGCCCTGCAGTTTTTTTTATAGGTACAGTATATGTCTGATGAAGTTTTAACCATTTCCTCCATAATGATGTTTCCATGCAGAAGAGATTATTATGTAGGAAAGGTCTGGGGATCTACTAGAAGTCAGTGGATTGGAATGCCTGACTGAAAAGCTAAGGGACAGGTGTTTAAATCTCCACTTTGCCTCCTAGGAGACAGCTGAGATTACCTGAACCATATGTGGCTGATGGGGTTACATTTCCTGCCACCTGTGTGGCTTTGGGCAAGTTTCACAGTCCCAAAGTGGCACTAGAAAGAGAGACTGGTAAATCACTTCTGAGTGTTTTATGTCTAAAAAATCCTAGGAGGGTCAGAATAACTCAGAATCAACTTGATCACACATAATGGCCAAACTCTTGGTGGGGTACATATGCATGGGTAGACGCTAATGACACTATCAGCTGGCATTGGTAAACATAATTGTAATTAATTGAAAGCTTTCTTTTTCCTTGTTTCAGGTTCTGAGGTTCTCTAGGGCTCCCTTTCTCCCTGGGGAAGCCTTTGGAAGCTCAAAGATGTGGGGGAAGCTTCTAAATAGACAAAAATGACCATAGGATCACCACTGGCAGTCCTGATCTCACTGGTGGCTGTTAGCGATTTGTGACTATTAAAGACTCCTTCCAAAGGTTGCAAAGGCTTCCCCAGGGCAAAAGGGAACCCAAGAAAGTTTTGAAACCAAGGTTCCTGCTAAAATTAGAGGTTATGTTGCTTGGAACGTAATGGAGGAATAGGGGGATTTTGATGAATTTAAATGAAATGTTTTCCTGATGACACCATTAGCTTCTGCTGGTGCAAATTTACAAAATGTGATTTTACCCAGTTAATTAAAGGTTTAGGAGGGTTTTGGAGGGAGGAGGATGGCACTGAAGATATTACACTTCTCTGAGAGAGCTGGGGAGATATCCATGATAGTGATGGACTGCAAGCAGTGATTGTTTCATAGAAGGAATTTAACCAAATGTAACCAGTTGTGTTACATTGCAGTAAGAGGGAAGCTGCCCTTAAGGATCTTTGTCTTTTACACAAATATTGGAGATAAGAGGTCTCCAGCTTTGTTGTCACACTCTCTTGTGTATTTTGGCGTCCTGCAATAAGTGCTTCCTTAGGTATCATGAGGTGACTTCACCCAGGCTTCCCTAGGCTGCCCATTAAAGTAGTGGTCCTGAACCTATTTTTACCTTATCTCTGAAGATTTTCAGTCATCCAGATGTGCCTATTTAGAAGTTAATTCATGGCAACCCGACTTCTTTCTTGTTAGGTTGAAATGTTTTGCTACTCATCCAAGTAGCTTGTTCAGTCTGAGGAGAGTTGGTAGGAGATCCCTGATATATTTTCCATGTTGGTTGCACTTTCCCGTGGTCTGAATAGGCTCATTAGAAGGACAAAGGACCTATGATGACTGCTAACAACACAGAAAAATGCACACATTGATCAATACCTGTGGTCTGACTCTCATCATCCATTGCAACACAAACTAGAGGTTAGCAGGATGCTAAACCACAGAGCAAGAAACACCTCCACCTCCACAGAAGCCAAGAAAGAAGATGGACATCTGAGGACAGCCCTTAAGGCCTGTGGCTATCCAAAATGGGCCTTTAACAAGGCAGTGTCCCAACCCAGCAGGACAACGGAACAGTCTGAGACTCAGAGCCGACAGAAGAACCTGGTCATTCCTTACATGGCAGGTGTGTCTGAAAAGCTCAACAAGATTTTTGGTAAACATCATATACCTATTCACTTCAAACCCACAAACACACTAAGGCAGAGACCCGTCCATCCAAACGACTGGATACCAAAACACAACAGGAACATTATAGTATATGTGATCCAAAGCAAAGAGGAGGACTCAGAGCTCTACATTGGAGAAAGCAAACAGACACTAAACAGGAGAATGGCCCAGCACAGGAGGGGCAATGGCTCAGGACCACAGTCAACAGTGTTCCTTCATTTGAAGGACAAAGGACACTCATTTGATGACCAAGATGTACTAATTTTGGTCCAAGAAGATAGGTGGTTTGAGAGAGGAGTCAGAGAGGCCATACATGTGCATATAGAAAATCCCTCTCTAATAGAGTTTGAGGCCTTACATACAATCTGTCCCCTGTTTATCATGCTACCTTTTCATCTGTCCCCAGAAAGATTAGGACCACACATACCTGAAGGACCACTGTTAATGATGGTTAATGACCCATGACAGTGGGTGGAGAAGGACTGCTGAAGTGGGATTATTCCTCACTCCATTGTTTGTCCTTTTAACGAGCCTATTCAAACCAGCGGGAAGTGAAACCAACATGGAGGGTATATATCAGGGATCTCCTACCAACTCTCCTCAGATTGAAGAAGCTACTTGGATGAGTAGCAAAGTGTTTCAACCTCTTTTTTGACCTTATGACTCACTAATCACTCTGAAAGAATCTACAGTGGTGCCCTGACTTATGAATGCCCCGATGTACAAACATTTTGACTTACAAACAGCTCCGTTCGCAAAATTTTGCTTTGACTTGCGAATGGAGTTTTGACTTATGAACAAAAAAAGGCAGGGGGGAAAGGACAGGAAATTTAAATGTACTAACCGTTGGTGGCAACGAGGCTGCTTCTTTGTATCTCTTTCATCCCAATGGTTCGGGAAAGGGATGTGGCGGTGGGAGTGGCCCAGCGGTGGGAGGCTTGAGCCTGGCTGGGGTGCTTTGGCCGCTCACCTCCCGATCGCTCCTCACCACCCTCCGCGGACCGATGCCACCACTGGTGCCCAACGCCGGCTCCACCTCTGGAACCGGCACCAGCAGCTGCTTGCCGCAGTGGCCATGTTGGTCCTCAGCACTCCTTGCTGCCTTTTGAATTTCCTGCCATCGGCCCGCTTTTGACTTGCGAACATCTTCTGGAACGGATTAAGTTTATAAGTCAAGGCACCACTGTAGTCCCATCATGATGTAAACATAAGGATTGCTTCTTCTGAGAAGAACATTATTTTTTACTGGTATTTTGTGATTATATTTGCTATTTACAATATGTTCCAAGAACATAAAAAACGGTAGCAGCAAAGGTATGAATAAATGCAAATCAAGTTATTTCAATTTAGTTATAATAATATTGTTGTTAAATTTTAGTAGTAGCCTAAGAAAACTGTGTTCCACCTAGGCTGTTGTTATATCCCACTAATGAAATCTGTACCACCTGCTTAGAACTATGGGGCTAGGATTTAGTGCCAAGCACTATTATTCATTTGCCATATTTTTCTTCTCTGTTCTTAACAGAGCCAAAACTGATGCAATGTGCCTTTTTCTGTGGTAAAAAAAAATGTATAACTGAATGCTCCTTTCTTTTTTAGTAACAATCACGTGTCACTTCTCTAATTCAGTCAATGGCCATAATCCTCTTTAGCAACTTTATGCTGTGCAAGTAGGATGATATCATCATCCAGAAGAGGAAGTATTTATTTTAAGCTAATTGAATGCAATCTATCCTCATTTAATGTTGTGATGCCCCAAGGGCTCTTTTTTTGCCATGGGCAAGCCTTTGGGAGCCTTGAGGTGAGGGAGAAAGACTTAGTACATAGTACATAGCCAAAAATCACTGCAGGATTGTAGCTGCTGGGATAAGCACCACTGGCAGTGATTTTTGGCTATTAAAGGCTCCTCCATTCCAAGTCTCCCAAAGGTTTCCCCAGTGCAAAAGGAGAGCATTGGAAACTAAAGAGGGGGAATAGGAAGTTTTCAGTTAATTAAAATTAAATGTTCCTGTCAGAAGATGATTATATCATTTAATAAACACAACATAAGTCATGCCAAGATGATTCCTGCCATTGGGTGCTTCGTTTTTATTATGAATTTCCCACATGATTGCTTTAGTACATAGATTGCTTTGTGCAAAAGACCGCAGCAAAAAAAGTATTAATTTTGGTATCGGAATTCTGACAAACTGTACTTTTGATCTGCCTATTTGACCCAGGGATGGATTATGTGCAGCACTCAGTCTGATTTCTTAAGATCCCTTCAGATAATGTGTTCAGGTCTTAGAATGAGAAGTCTTATTGGAAGCAAATTCTGTTGATTTGCATTCTGATCATATTTCAAATATAAGACTGAACTCTGATCTTCATAATATTTCAGGTTTTTGCTGTTCGATCTGGTGGAGCAACTGGAGTAGTAGTTAAAGGCCTGGAAGACCGCAATCCCATCTCTTTCAGGTAACATAGGTGTATTCTCAGGCTGCATTTCTCTACTGTCTTGCCTGGGAATGGATGAAATCCTTATATCACTAGCAGGGAGAGATTTTTCTTATTTAAATTATGATTTCCCCCTTCATCACATGGATGCTGTAGGATGGAATGAGAAGTCTTACATTACTGAAAATTACTACCCTAGTTGATGTAACTGGTAGGTGGAAATTTTTGGCAATGAAAGACTTTCTCTTTCTGTCCCGCAGTTCCCATGGCTTCTGCATGATGGAACAGATTATTCACAAGCTATACGAGCCATGAAGATCTTTAATTACCAAAAATATTCCCTTGTGGTGATGTCATAACTCTTCCTCAGGTGTAATTAATCAAGAGGATTTTAACCAATAAGTACTATTGAAGTCAGTGGAACTTAATTCTGAGTAGGCACGTACTATATAGGATTGTACTGGAAGGTACAGTGTGTGCTCCTTTCTCTCTTGAGAACTTGTTTTGTTCTGTATTAGTTTCTGTCAGGGCAGGTATGTCACATCAATCTAAGGATTGTTTTTGCTTTTCACTGAATATATACAAAATATGTGGAGTTTATTAATTTTGTTGCAGTTTTCTGCATCTTAGCATATTTAAAAAATTACTGTTACTTTATGTTGAAAGTTTATGTTAATAAATGGAGCTTGATAGCTTAACTTCTCAATACTCCCAATACTACATTAATGGGACTGTAGTGATCCCACTTGTCAGCATGGAGCCTGCATAACCTCCTTGGCTCACTATATCCTATGTTGCAATAATTATTTAGATTAAAGTCTTCTCTGCCAATTCCTCACACAACATTGTGCAGACATTGTATTTGATGGAAAAGCCTGGTTGTGAGAGTAGAACACTTCAGCCTGACAGCTGAACACTGGGAGTTAAAGCTTTATGCAGGGTTTTTGCACAAAGCTGACATCCAGAGCAGGCACTGTCTTGTTCCTCCAATGACTCCAGGGTCTTCTGCATAGGAATATGATATTAGCCAAATATGTAGGCTTTCCTAATGCTAAAAACAGTGTATATCTTCAGTACATTCCAAATTTAAAGAAAGTGTGTACAGTACTTGCTGTGCTATAGCCAGATAGGGAGACGCAGAGAGAGAGAATGGCATCCTTCAGTCTCGAGAGACATTGATAATGTGCTCTGTATAGAGGACTTGGAGAGTGTCCTCTCCAGAGCACGAACCCTGGGTAAAATAATATGGAGGATAGGCTGCTACCCAAGCAAAAAATCCCCCCTCTCCACGTTGCCAAAATAGTCAGATGGAAAGGCAAGAGCCAATACAACTGGTTCCAGCAACATTGTAGGAGTTGCCAGAATGACACGAACTGCCTCTGGGACTCCAGCTCCAGATTTTGCCTTGAGGTTAACTCCTGAAGCCTTTTCCATCAGTGAATATAGACACAAGGCAGTGGGGGTTTGAAATTGGAGTTTTCCTTCTCCTAGATGGGCTGCCTTTCTCCTAGATGGGCTGCCTTTAACTCATATGTTAAAAAAATAATGGTTGTGGGAGAATTTGTATGTAATGTTGAATTGTAGTTTTACATTATATGTGTAAACTTCTGACTGGAGCCTGTCTTCCTCTGGTATGATTGCACAATGTGAATCTTTCACTTCAATATTTAGCTAGATATAGGTTGGTGCTGTTTTTTAGATAAACAAAGGCAAGTTAAACTTGTATTTTGTTGAAATTTTAAAAATGGTTTTGATCCCCAGATTGTTAGGATAAACCATAATTGTAAGTAGTCATTGTTCTCGGTTAGTTGAATTGGCAAATTGTAGATGGATTGAAATGGAAATAAATGCTTCTGATGTCCTTGTACTGAAGGGTTTTTTTTAGTATTGTATTAGAACCAGGACTAAGTCACGTGGCTGTTAACGCAGATGAATTTTTATGGACAATTAGTATGCTATGCTCTAAACAGTGGGGAAGAAGAAAGGTAACTCTGATGTTGCCATGCAGCCATAAGGGTGAAAGCTTAAGAAAAGGTGTAAAAGCAAAGTGTTATCTTGATGAAGTTGCATACTTGGTATTAATATTCTTCAATTGCACTTTTACAGAAGTAGTCCCAAAGCACTAGAGATGGATTCTAATGCCACATTGTGGTGTTGATGATTCTTGTTTTATATATTAAACAAATAGGGCCCTTCCATGACATATACATGCTTCTTCTTTGTGGCCTCTGTGAATGCACACAAATGGGTTGTTCTGCACCTGCACAGGACCTCTCGGAAGTTTCTAGAGCTTAAAGACATGTGATGAGTAAGACGTTCTCCCATAGAGCACATGCTCCGCCCGCCCAAGGTCCTCTCAGTTCCTTTTAGCCCCTGTGTAGGCTACACCTATATCGGACCAATAGAGCAACTTGACAGGTTTGGGAGAAACCTGGAGGAATTGTTAAATACAGTTTTGTACTATGCAATAAGTATTTGTAAGGATCATTACTAAAGAAACAGGCAAAGCTAGAATTTATCCAGCTGAGTAAATTGTAACAGCTGAGAGAGCGATCCCAGGATTGGTTAACCCTGGGATAAAGCTAGCAGACCTAGCACACACACTTTGTGGTGGTGTGGGTTGGTGTCATGTTGTTGTACTGGAGTATCCTGGAAGAAGCCGTGTCTTTGTGCTGTATATTGGAAGAAGAACTCTGGCTACTGGACTGAACATATGGCATTTGACTGCTGAACTAATTTACAAGAACTTAGAATCTGATTTATTTATTGATCTCTGTTGAAACTGCTGTATATGACTTTGGGACTGGAAACAAGGACTAAGCTGTACATGTATGTATATATCCTGTAAATAATACAACTATTCTGCTATCAACACTGCTTTATTGCTTGGCATCTTCATCTCTCAGGGAAGTTCTTTTGGTTAGCGCCACCTGGTGCATCCTGGTAATACTGCAACTCTGTCACAACTTCTTCAGATTGGTACTCTGTACCTCACTACTTTTTCTCATTTGCCTTTCCGTTTTCAATTGACGTTCTCCCGTGAGTTATTTTTCTTTTATCCGTTGAGTTTATCCCTTTTTGTTTGCTTCTTCACTCTCCGACCTATTCTCCCTCCCCCATTTTTCCCCTTCCATTCCCACCTTGTGTGGCCTCTCCAGCGCCATTCAAGTGGTGTGTGCTCTGCACTAATAAGATCCCGCAATAGGACAGACACTATCACTGTTTATTTTGTTTTGGTGAAGAGCACCGGACACGATCTTGTTCTGTGTGCAAGAGGCTCACTAAACTACAGCTTCAGAGACTTAGATCCCATCTCTGGGAGAAACCTCTTCACCCTCCATCCATATCAATGGAACCTACCTCATCGCTGGTTCCACGCTCTGAACCATCCAAGTTAATGTTGAGCCCGACACAGTTATCACTAGGGAAAAAGGAGCAATCCAAATTGACATTGAGATCGAAGTCGGTATGGACTTCTAAGGCCTCTGCTTCTCAGTCTAAAAGCTATCCTAAAAGAGGAAAGGAGAAGAGCAAACCCAAAAAATCTAAAAGACTCTCCAAGACCCTTTGCATGGAGCAACCTCCTCCATCATTCCCTTCCCCAATCTTGGAAGAATCATCCAGGGACACTCATGATTCTCCTTTATCGAGAGATTGTCAAGGAAAATTGCAGGCCTGAACAGAATGGAGTGGTTTAATGAGAAGCCATAACTATCAGGTGTGCTGAAACTGAGTCAGGATGACTCAGCAGAGATGATGTAACCCAGGGCTGATGCAACCCAGAGATGAAGTAATGGGATGAGGTAATGGGATGAGGTAATGTGTAACCTGATTGGTCCTGTGTATGTATATATGTATGGCTGTACAGTTAGTTATATCTTCATCTGCTTGGAGATCACATCTGCCTACTATGCTGCCAGACTGCTGTATATATTTTGCTGTAAATACACTATGCTAAAAGAAATGCTGATGGACTGCGTGTGAATTATTTCTGGACTGCCTGAACCGCCAAATACTCTGCTAAATCATGATTTTTCCGCTAAGAAACCTGACAGAGATGATCATTCCATACCTCCTGTGCAGGCTTCCATATCAGCGAGTAGCCCTCCTCCCACTATTGGCCTTTCTACGGCTGATGATCACTCGAGCCACGCCTCTGCCCATTCTAGTCCTGCATCATCAGGACGGGTGATACCAATATTACTTCCTGATTCTGATTCCCCTGATGATCTCCTAGAAAACACACATCTAGGTGGAGACACCTCTCTCCACCTTATGATCCTCCACATGGAGAAGTCATCTATTATCAGGAGCCACCTTGTTACCATTACGAACTCCCTTAATACCACTACCAACCTTGGTATCACAAATGAGGCAACTACAGTGCTCCATATTACCCATCCTATGACGCATATATCCAAGAGGACATACCAGAACAGGTCCCCTACGACAAGCTTAAGAGGGTGTGCTACACAAAACCATATCGGGCACAACATTCTTCTTTGACATCCGTGTCTCCACCTCGACATGGACATCATAAACCTTCTTCGCACGCTCCACCTTCTGAACAAATCGCTTCCTCAAAACCATCTTGTAAACGTCATGACACCTTACCAGAACATTCAACATTGAAGTGACCAGAACATTCGACATCAAAACGATCTCGACATGAGCCAGTGCCATCATCAATCCTCAGTGCAAGCCACCACTGTTTACAAGGGGCCACCTCCTCCTCCCTCTGATCCTGCCAGATTGCAACCAATCAGACTTCACTAACCCACCTCTCCCCTCCACTTCATCTTCAAGAGATCACTCCAGTATATCTCAAGAATCTCCATCTAACATACCTACTTCTGGAGCAGATGTGGCTAACAACCACCCTCCTTCCCCATCAGAGGATTTCACCTCCTATTCCCAACTTGTTATGAGAATGGCCAAATCCTTGGAACGCAACGTTGAAGAACCACCACCACCCAAGCAAGATTTGGTATTTGATTATATAAATCAGGATAAAACACCCCTGCTTAGCCTCGCCTTCATCCCGGCAATGCTAGACTTGGTCAAGGAGTTCTGGGACAAGCCTCCTTCATCCCTACAAATATCAAGGAGAGTGGAGAATCTTTATAAAACACATGGTACCGACACATATTTCCTAACAAAGCACCCTACTCCTAATTCTATTATTGTGGACTCAGACCAATCCAGGGCTCGAAACAAATCATCGGTCTCCCCAACAAACAGGGAAGGTCGAAAACTAGATATTCTTGGGAAACGACTCTACTCTCTCACTTCCTGACAAGAGTAGCAAATTATCAAGCGGCAATGGGTGCCTACCATCGTCAATTATGAAATAAAGTTCTCCCTATTCTCCAGATAGTCCCTGAAGCATCTAAAACGGAAACTATTAACATCCATACTGAAGCTTCTATGCTTTCGAAACAGCAAAGAAACACATCCCGACACACTGCTGATGCAGCTTCCAAAGCCATGGCCACATCAATTGCTCTTCGACGCCATGCTTGGCTCAGATCTGCGGGTATCTCTGATGATACCAGATCTTGAATCGAAGATTTATCGTTCAGTGGTGCTGGCCTTTTCAACCAAAAGACAGATGAGGTCATGAATAATTTGCATAAAATTAGGAAAACTGCTCGTTCCTATTCAACTCAACAGCCTTACCAATTCCAAAGACCTCAGTGGCGCAGAAAGTTTGTCCAGCAGCCTTATCAACCATATCAGCAATAATACAAGCCTTACAAACCTCTAATGACTGAGCAACCATTTCCGAATCAGACTTCTTCTACCACTCTTTTTTGAGCTGAAACCCAACATCAATGTCGACAACCCTTTCGATGCAATCAAAAGAGGGGTAAGCAATACCCATGATTTTTTAAATTTGGCCTTTACACATCCAACATTCACTCAAACTCATCTATACCCTTTTCTCCAATTTTGGACTCGTACCACCAATGACCGACCATTGGGTCCTATGGCTGTTATATAGAATTCCACCATATACCCCCTCTTCGTCAAATTAAATACACCACCTACTCTTCAGCTCTAGAAGAAGAAGTTTCCCTTCTTCTACACAAACATGCAATCATTCCTGTCCCAACAGAGGATCTTCATATGGGTTTCTATTCACATTATTTTACAGTACACAAGAAAGACACCTAAATAAATTCATCCAACCCAAATATTTTCGTATGATCACATTGGACACTGTTATTCCCCTCCTTTTACAGGGAGACTGGTTTGTCCTCATTGACCTCGAGGATGCCTACTTCCTCATTTCCATTCATCCAAAACATCACAAATACCTTTGTTTCCATTTCAGTGACATCGCCTACCAATTCAGTTCACTCCCATTTGGTTTATCCATGGCACCAACAACTTTTATGAAATGCCTAGCACCAGTTGTGCCATGCCTTCATCTACAAGGAATTACCATATTCCCTTATGACTGGCTCATTGTCTCCCACTCTTACCAAGCTGCTATCAATGCTACTCATATCACCCTTGATACCTTGTAGCGCCTCAGTTTCGAAGTCAACTTCTCCAAATCTCACCTCAAGCCTTCACAAACAGCCAAATACATCAGTGTCTACCTTGATTCCACCAAAGCCTGAACCTTCCTTCCTCCAGACCGACTAAAAATGTTAAAATTAGCAGTTTGACATTTCCAACCCCAGGCTTTGGTTTCTGCACACCAGGCTCAACATCTGCTGGGTCTCATGGCCTCCACTACTTCTGTGATTCAACACTCCAGACTCAAAGTGTGATCTCTTCAATCATGGTACCTCTCTCTTTTCAACCCAATCATAGACCATCCTTCAAAACGCCTCACGGTAACTCCAGAACTTGCCCAACAACTTACCTGGTGGACCTTTATCCCGAACCTTCTCATTGGCCAACTTTCGCGCCTCTCCAGCTCACTATCCAGGTTACTACCTACGCCAGTCCTCTAGGATGGAGAGCACATTGCCAAGACCACAGAATCCATGCCCTGTGGTCAAAGAAAGAAGAATTGTTATACATCAGCCAGCAAGAACTCTTAGCAATTATCAAAGCCTTCAGAGCCTTTCAACCTTTGATCTCAGGTCGAGCTGTTCAACTTGCAACAGACAACACAACAGCTATGTATTATGTGAACAAGCAAGGCGGTACGCACTCCCTTTCACTCCTGTTTCTAGCAGTTCAGCGGGCATGGACATTTCCAACATCTGTCAGGCAGCCACATGGTCCAATCCATCCACCTTCATCTCACACTACAGGCTGGGGGTTCGAGCAAAGAATGATGCCTGGTTTGGGAGAGCTATATTGACATCCTTTCTTCAGTGACAGCCCACCTACCGGTAAGTACTGTACCGGTAAGTGAGCTTGCTAGTCACCCATTTGTGTGCATTCACAGAGGCCACAAAGAAGAGAGGTTACCTACCTCTAACCATGGTTCTTCGAGTGGTCCTCTGTGAATCCACACATCCCACCCATCCTCCCCTCTGTTCGTCACTCCTTTGCCTTTATCTAACCTTTTTGACAGCGGTGGACTTCGGAACTGAGAGGACCTTGGCTGGATGGAGCATGCACTCCACGGGGGAACATCCTACTAATCACATCTTTAAGCTCTAGAAATTTCCGAGGGGTCCTGCGCAGGCGCAGAACAACCCATTTGTGTGGATTCACAGAGGACGACTTGAAGAACCATGGTTACAGGTAGGTAACCTCTCTTTTTGTCCTTTAGTCTTCATAATGATATGCATATTGCTAGTATTCTGTGAACAATTGTGTATTCTGGCCTTCTGAAGTAGCTGATTAAGTCTGCGATACTATAGCCACATTCATGGGACTATATCTTATTGACTTCAATGATATTTACTTCAGAGTAAATATATTAGAGTGCTTTGTACAAGAACAAATTTTTGTAACAGGTCTTTTTTCTAGAATGGAAGACAAAGGAGAAGTGAAGTGTATAAAGTTTTCTTTGGGGAACAAGATACTTGCAGTTCAGAGAACATTCAAGAGTGTGGTAAGATGACTTTCTTCTTAAAATAGGTTGCAAGGTTGGAAAACAAAAACCCCAAACAGGTTCTTAAGTACAATAAAATCAAGCCTGTGTGTTAAGTATTGTAACCACTGTTCTTTGTGGTCTCTGTGATTCATGTTCTTGTGCAAGTGCAGAATAAATCCACAGAAGCTTCCAGAGCTCAATAACCTCTAACATCTTTCCTCCTTCCATTCTTATCATGCATGTCCAATGATTCCCTCTCAATCCTTTTTTTTGGGGGGGGGGCTACTGAGGCAGCAACATTTACAGGGAAGTGACTTGACAACAACTGCTGATGTTAATAGAATTACTGTGCATTAGAAAGAATTGGGGAAAGGTAGAAGAAATTAATGTTTCTTTTAAACTGTATTTATACCCAGTTTTAGCCAAAATGGGCTCTCAGTTTTTTTCATTATATTGTCACAAGGTCTTGGTCAGTATTATTTCCCAAGGCCAGTAAATTCTTAGGGAAGGCTTAAGTAAAAAGTTGAATATTAAATCAGGAAAGCAGCTTGTAGGTGTCTTTATTTCATGTACTGAAACCTTTATTTCTCATAGATTGTCAATCTGATCCTTTGCAAAATTGGTTTTGTTTGAACAGCTTAGAACAATGGGGTTTGATGTGCCGAACTCTGCCCAGGATCAGCATATACACGTTTCTTAACTGCTGTTAACCTTTATGCCATTGCAGGATTTTCTGAACTTCATTCCAGACAGTCCACAGCTAGAATATACTCAAGAATGCAAGGTAATTTAAGTATTATTATTGGCTGAAATCCTCTTGTGTACTTTTGGTTGCGTAAAGAGCTTAACTTGCAGTGATTTCTCACTGGCAGTTAACACATCCCCACTTAGATTTTCATATCTGTCTAGCCAGTGAATTGGCATCCACCCTTGATAATTGCTAGTGAGAAGCTACAGTATTTGCATTCAGCAGGTGTAACTATGTAACAGGATTTTGGCCTTTAGGTTTTAAAAATATTAAGCCTATTTCTGTTAAGTTTATAATTTGTAGTATCTTCCAGACTTCATAGATATAGCAGTTTGGTTCAGAACAGCTGAATCAAAATTACATGTTCATTGCAGTGATCTCTCTGTTCTCTTGGAAACTTGCCCCAATGTATCTTAGCAATGCTTCAAGTCGGCTTTCTCTCTATAATCAGTGTACTTGCCTTTAAAAAAAAGTTTGGCCATGAGAAGCACTTGAATCAATTGCTTTAATTTTACAAGTATGAACAAAAAATATGTGAAGGGAAAATCTTGTTCATGCTAACCGTCATTGGGAGGTACACAAGTCCTTTCCAATTGCCAGAAATATATAAGGGCTAAGCATACATAAATGCATTTTCCTTTGAAATGGAACCCAGTATTTTAAGCAGTCAATCCCATTTTGTTTTCCGAAGTACTTCTCCAGAACCTTCCATCATGAAAAGTATTTAGCCACCTCATGAGGCTCAGTGCAAATGATGTGTCTCATGAAATACAGTTTCCTGGCATTCTTCTCTGAACTGCTGTACCAAATTATTTATTTATTTATTTATTTTATTATTCTATTTATACCCCGCCTATCTGGTCATTGCGAACACTCTAGGCGGCTTACAGCATACAATACAACACAAATATATATTTTAAAAAAATATAACACAATTAAATACTTCTACAAGATGGAAAACATATGAAATAAATCAAATAGAGAGAGAAGGGGAAAGAATCAGGAATTAACTGGGGGGAAGGTCTGCCTAAACATCCATGTTTTAAATTGATTTTTAAAAGTACCCAGCGAGGGAGCCGTGCAAATCTCCGGAGGCAGATTGTTCCAGAGACGAGGAGCCACCACTGAGAAGGCCCGGTTTCTTGTTTTTTCCTTCTGGGCCTCTCTTGGCATCAGGCTCCTCAGCCTCACCTCCTGACTCGCACGTGTGACACGGGTAGAACTAGGTGGGAGTAAGCGTTCAAGTCATTTAGAGCTAACATATCATGAAAAATCTAGTTCACTGTGCAAATCTCTTCTACAATTTAAATCAGTTCATCTAAAAAATTTTTGCAATGTCCATTTTTGCTATCTATTCAGTTGTCTGGATTAAGGAAATTTTTTATTAGAATGGCTTCTGTGCACATGCATGTGCAAAGAAATAGCATGCTAATCATGAATAGTACTGGTTTTGTAAGTTCCTGAAGACTTACTATATACTTGGTATGAAATTTTACTCAATTGTCAGTGCTGCTTACAATAGTAATTTCTTGTTTCCTGAGCTCAGCCCCAGAGAAAGTTGAGACTCTTGGGCCACTGCATGAACATTCTACAGACTTGTATAGGAAACTTCCAGATGAGTTCCTGAATCATATCTTCAGCCTGTTATTTCTTTTCTAGTTGTTAGTGGGCAGTATAAATAATATATAGTCCACTCTGGCAATTGCTTAACTATTGTATTCACGAAGGCTTTCACGGCCGGAATCTAATGGTTGTTGTGGGTTTTTCGGGCTCTTTGGCCATGTTCTGAAGGTTGTTCTTCCTAACGTTTTACCAGCACTCTGTGCTCTGGTGTAGTTTGCTTGGGACTTGAGTATTTATGGCTGTGAGATAGGCTTTTGTCCTTTTCAGGAGATGGGTGATTAAAGGGGTCACGGACTGCATGGGAAACTTTTGAAAAAATACAACCTACAAACAGTATTCAAGCTCACCACAAAAATACAACAAATGCTATGGTCAGCAAAGGACAGAAGGGACCCCTCACCACTGCAGGAGTATACTGGATACCTTGCAGTTGTGGCCAGATATACATTGGAATCACAAAACGAAGCATCCACACCAGAATCAAAGAACATGAGAGACACTGCAGACTAAAACAACCAGAAAAATCTGTAGTAGCTGAACATGCCCTAAAACAAGCTGGACATGAAATTCTATTTCAAAATACTGGACAACACCAGCAATCATTACATCAGACTGCACAGGAAAGCCATTGAAATCCACAAGCACCAGCAGAACTTCAACAAAAAGGAGGAAAGTTTGAAACTCAACAAAACTTGGCTCCCAGCTCTGAAAAATACAGCGTGCAAAAGGTCAACGAACTCTACCCAGCCACAAGGACCAGGGATTACTACACACAAAAGACCAGCTAATGACATCCATCAATCACAGTGACAGATAATCTCTCCTCCTTATCACAACAATACACCCAGAACAAGACACACTAATCACCCATCTCCTGAAAAGGACAAAAGCCTATCTTACAGCCATAAATATTCAACTCCCAAGCAAACTACACCAGAGCAGAGAGGGCTGTCCTCTGAAGATGAAGGCCACAGAGACTGGCTAAATGTTAGGAAGAACTACCTTCAGAACACAGCCAAAGAGCCCGAAAAACCCACAACAACCAATTGCTTAACTATTCTTTAAAACAGGACTGGAGAACTGTTGGCATGCAATCTGAATGGGACATACAGCCTGCCTTCTTACCCCCTAGAAGCTCCCCTTTAGGTTTGATAAAAGCCTCCGCTGAAGCCAATGGGGATCAGGGACAGGCTTTCTTCACTGATTGTTAGTAGTGAGAAATGTAAGTTCCAGTATTCTCTTGAATGTAGTTGTATGTATATTTGCTTAATTTAATTGAATGTTGTTTATTGTTAAAGACCAAGAATGCCAACATTTTGGGATTCTGCTGGACAGGGTCGGCAGAAATCGTCTTCATAACAGATCAGGGAATTGAATTTTACCAGGTAAGGAAAAAATAATGCCTTCATTTAAAAAAAACCCAAAACATTAAAGCACTGTTCTTAGACGTCAGGCCTCCTTTAAAGACTAACAGTCCTTTCATTACCTTTTGCATTGGATCAGAAATTAAGAACCATTGTCAGTTCATAGGTGAGATTCTAGTAGTTTCCCAAGCTATAAAATACAGCTCCATTTCATGGAGCAGCTTCATCATGGGCTTCAAACGAGATCTCAGTTGCATGATTTTTGGTAATTAAAAACTTTTGTCCTGTTATCCCCACAGACTCCATGCAATGAAAGGCATTGCATAAGAGTCAGAAAAGCCACAGGACAGAAAGAGGAGGTTTTTAACAACTGAAAAATCTCCCTCTTTTAACAATGTGATCACCCTTCCACAGGATTGCAGCCACAGTCTAATCTGTTTGGAATATTTAGCCTATTTGGGTTAATGTAAATCTTTACTATGTATCTACAGGTATTACCAGAGAAACGAACTTTAAAACTTTTGAAGAGTCAGAATATCAATGTAAATTGGTATATGTACTGTCCTGAGAGCTCTGTCATTCTTCTGTCAACCACGGTTCTTGAAAATGTTCTGCAGCCATTCTATTTCAAGGTAAGATATAAAAAAGTAGCAGTCAAGCATGTAGTGCTGTTCTCTTGATTACCTTGCTCTGCTGCCCAAAAGACCTTTCAAAGATATGCTGCATTTGGTGTATTAAAAATAAATACTCCTTGGGTTCCTCTTGCTTTTCATGTGTTTCTATGTATGCAGTCCTCGTCTGTGGTCTTTGTGTGAGGGTTGATCATGGATTTGCAGAGCAGCTACGTTTACTGTTTGTATAAGCAGTTCAACAAATAGTTTTAGCTGTGTACAATTTTTATACTAGGATTGTGTGCCTGTCTGTGATAGTGTTTGGAAGCACTTCGGGAGGTGAAGGAAGAACCTCCTCTACTCCTTGCTCCCAAAATGATGTGCTTTCACATAAAGACTGATGGGAAGAATGGATCAGTGGATGTGGAGCAGACCCCCATTTGCAATTCTTGCCATTTGTCCAATGTTCATTTCCAAATGTTTGTAAATGTACAGTTACCTTGTAATTTGTTTTTCCTGCAAAAGAGGTTGCTGCATACTGACATGTGAACTGCCATTTAGCTGGCTCTCTGATACTTCAGTCCAAATCTTTGTGTAAAATTTGAGAGAGATCTAACCTTGATGACTTAAGAGTTAATTTACCCATACAAGGGGCTAAATTTGCATTTATTTCAAATATTTATGTATCTAGGGTGCCTTAATAAAAGAACCTAGTTAGAGAAAGAATATTTATGTTCCTGTAAATGTTGTGAATGCAGATAAAATGTTTTGTTTTTTAAAAAATATTAATGAAATCCAGAGAGGAACTATATAGGATTAGGTGTAACATTGTAAAAAATGCTCTCTTTCAGGGTGGAGCTATGTCAAAATTGGCCAAGTTTGAAATTGAATTACCTGCAGCCCCCAAATCATCCAAAATTAGCCTTTCTGAAAGGGATATCGCTATGGCTGCAATGTAAGTATTATTATAATAGGGTTTTATTATATGAATGTTGACCTAGGCTTTAAACAATTTACATACAGTGATGCCTCGCAAGACGAATGCCTCATGCAACAAAAAACTTGCAAGACAAAAGCATTTTGTGATTTTTTTGGTGACTCACAAGACGAATTTTTCTATAGCCGTGCTTCGCAAGATGATTTCCCCCCCTTTTGGGGGGGTTTGTTTTAAAACACACAACCGTTAGTACTGTGCTTTGCAAGATGAAAATTTCGCAATACGACACAACTCGCAGAATGAATTCATTTTGTCTTGCAAGGCATCACTGTATCATCATTTTGCTTTTATTCTTCTTCCTGCACAGTTAGTTTTATATTGAACAACAAGCTGAAGCGTGAGCACAGCTTAGGGACACAGAAGGCATATTCCCCAAAACCAAATGTATTTTATTTGTTTTAAAATAAAAGCTAAGGTTAAAGCTATATCCTAAAAGCAGACAAATTGAAACCACAGATCAACCCCCTTCTTCTCATTCCGAATTTGGTACCATAATTGTCCAAAGAAAACATTATCTCACTAGCTACCTCACTCCCTATTTAATGTATAATTAGTGGTGTGGATCAATGCATATGAAACACAGACTTTGATACATCAGCAAACAGACAACAGTAACACACAATAGATTGAGTTAATGCTATGTACTATCAAGTTGTTCCTGATTTCGGGTTGTCCATTAAGTTAACAACCCTAACCTTTCAGCAAGTGTCAAGATTAAGAGGTAGAACTGCAGCATCCGTGATTAATAGTTGTTATATAAAAGCAGCTGAAAGAAAGAAGATGCACTCTGTACCATTTGTTGCAATGAGGAACATAACATAGAAACCAGTCACCAGCCATTATTGTATTATTATTCCATAGAGTCATCCCCAATTTTTCAGTTAACTTCCATGCTGTTATAGTTAATAAAATTTGCAGCAGTGTTTAGCAGTGTTTCATCCAGTGTTAATGTTTTTCTCTTCGTTATCACTTTTGATTCCATATTTTGGTGAACAATCAAGAAAAGAAACCTCAGTAATGAGTAAGAAACAAAGTAGGGCAAAGTATTGTATTAAAGATTTCCCCCTTAACTGAGACTGAAGCCATTCCTAAAAGGAATTACTTTAGCTAATCTGTGCCAAAATGCTTTATAAGACTATCTAGAAGAAATTAAATGCCTCTGAGCTCAGAAACATTCCTGCGTATAATGATTATACTTGATTTATTTGGTAAAGACAAGGAGAAATACTTTTCAGGTCAGAGGGATTCAGTGGCATGGCCCCTCCGATTGGCTGGGGGAAGGGCAAGTGAAAAAAGGCCCATGCTTGCCGCAGAGGGCCATGGGATGCCTCCCCACCCACACAAGATAGTGATTGCCATGCTACTGGCTTGCAGTGATAACAGCTGCCAAACCCAGTCTCAGCTAAGTACAGAACCTGCACTTCTGTGTGTGGATTTGCATGTATTAGAGAGAGAAATACCAAAGAGCAAGTTAAATAAGAGGCAATAAAATGACTACTGGAGAAACTCCATTGATGTTAGTAATCTCACAGGAATCAGTGGTATCCCTTTTGCCTGTAATGCGTTATAGTGAAATGAGGCTGATACATCAAGATGTAGTATGAACTTGTTTGATCTTATCTTGATGTTCTAAGCCTCAAGGAAGGTATTATAAATATGCAGTGCACTACTACAAATTTGTGATGGAAGTAAAAAAAAAAGGCCTTAGAAATCTGTCCCCTCCTTTTCTATAAACATTACTGTATGTTCAAAATTATTTATTTTCCTTTAGTTATGGGCAGCTCTATGTTCTCTACTTGCGGCATCACTCAAGGACCTCCAACAGTACAGGAGCAGAGGTTGTTCTTTATCACTTACCAAGGTATGTTTATCTCTTTTTTAAACTTTAACTTCATTAGCAAAATGCTAAAATGTTTCCTTAACCATATTCTCTTTGTTTTCTGTAATTAATACTATAGAGAAGGCTCTTGTAAGAAGTTGCATATATTGAAGTTATACAGGACAGGCAAGTTTGCACTGAATGTTGTGGATAACTTAGTCGTGGTTCATCATCAAGATACGGAGGTACTGCGTTCTCGCTACAGTGTATTTTTTGTGCTATAATGATCCATTTTACTTTCCCCTATCTGCTTTTGCTTTGATCATTTTCATCTTAAAGCTATGTTAATTTTTGTGGCTGATGAATAGGCCACAGCTGGTTTTCAGTGGAGATTAAATTGAGGTTGCGCATCAGTCATTTTAGTTATGCATGTATGTTCACTGCTTTGTGTTGTAGCCATCACTGTCTTAGTTTTTGTAAGAATTTTGTTCACAAATATTCCATTTGAAATAAGAAAACCTGTAGAGACATCTGCTTCATTTTCTAGTGTAAGCAGATTGTTATGACACAGCTTCATAAATATTTAAGAAACCTTTCATTGTTAAGGATGACTAGTTATGGGAACATATTTTCCCCATTTTGGAATATTGGCTGCAGCTGGACCTGTGCCAGTGGTAATATGACCAGAAAGAGAAACCTTGCTTTCTGTGTTCAATTTTAGACCTCTATTATATTTGATATCAAACTAAAAGGAGAATTTGATGGCACAGTTACCCTTCATCAGCTTGTTCTTCCAGCCCGGTCCATACAACCCTACCAGATTCCTGTGGCAGGTAGGATTTCTTTTATTTTCAAAAAGTTAGGATGCAAATACAGCTGGTATGTAGATCTCTGGGTTTTGTACATGGTATACTAGTTTTCTGATCAAGTGAAAATAATGTACAAAGGGGGACATTTCAATTAGTTACATCTGATTCACTTTTTTAAATAAATAAAGAACAAGATAATGTAACTTTGGTAATGTTTAGTATCATAAATGTTCATGATCATGGAACTGCTGACAAGCAGTTTCCCTTCTAGGAGATGATGTCAGCTATACAGTGAGGTAGCTTTCATTGAGCATAAAGAATTAAGTGCTAGGGATAAACCATTCACATTTTTTGGACTCTGCACAACTCCCGTAATTCTCCAAGATGTTCTATAGCAGAATTCTGGGAATTCCAGTCTGAAGAGCTATACCTTCAGATATTTCCCTCACTTGGAACAATACCTAGCTCTCCAGTTTCCAGCTACAGTGATTTCTGAATGGAGGCTGTTGTAGTGGTTCCTGGGTGTTGCAGTTTTGATGTCCTTTAGGGTTCTATAGAGAACATGATTCCTAAGAAGCATTGCATCAGGAAATGGCCTAGAATGCAGCTAGATGAAGGAAATAAAGGTGTAGGCCTATGGACTGAAAATCCCAAAATTCTGCTGGGGAAATTCTTGAAGAATTCTGGGAGCTGGAGTCCAAAAAAGCAAAAGAAAACATTTCTTTATGCAGTATGTTGTTAGTCTGTGGAACTCCTTGCCACAGGATGTGGTGATGAGATCTGACCTAGATACCTTTAAAAGGGAATTGGACAGATTCCTGGAGGAAAAGTCCATCTCAGGTTACAAGCCATGGTGGGGATGTATAATTTCCAGACGTCAAAGGAAAGTACCTCAAAATGCCAGATGCAGGGGAGGGGTATCAGGAGACAGGTATCTAGTTGTCTCGTGTGCTCCCAGAGGCATCTGGTGGGGCCAGTATGAGATACAGGAAGCTGGGCTGCATGGGACCTTAGCCTGATCAAGCAGGGCTCTAATATTCTTATGTATATAATACTAAGTACAATAACAGTTTCCCAAGTGGAACTGAGGTTTGGAAAGGAAAGAGTCTGACAAGCTCTTCTCTTTCTGTTCCTTTCTCTCTTTTTTGTGTTTGAAGTGTTATTTCTGTTATTAGAGTCCTACCGTGGGTACAGAAGTTAGGCAGTGGGTGGTATTGCTTCTTGTCTGTGATTCATGACAAATAATTCCAGAAACCATACAGCCCTCTATTAACATGGCCTATCTGTGGTGCCATTGGGTTTCTGAGTCCCAGGTGGCATCCTTAGAAAATAAAAATAGTGGATAGGTGCTGCCTAGTGTGTTACTCCGCAGTGTGTACAACCTCTTTGGGGTAAAAGGCAGGGCATAGGATGGTAGGAAATACAATGAGGAACTGGAGGGTGGAAGAACATCATGGAGGGTCAGAGTGGGGAATGGGGAACATCTTAGAGCATAGAATGACTAAGGAGCAAATACAGGTGTTTTACCTGTATTTGAAAGTATGCAGTAAAAGTCTACATGCCCACTTTTGGTTTTTTGATTGCTATGCATTTTGCTTGTGGTTGGCTACACTCATCATGAAAACTAATTTATGTGAGTGTCTACCACAGTGGTTTTCAACCCTGGTTCTTTATGTGTTCTTGGATTAAGACTCCTAGAGGCCTTCACCACTGGCTGCAGTGACCAGGATTTCTGGAAGTTGTAGTGTAGGAACACCTGGCGACCCAAAATTGAGAACCACTTGGTCTACAACATTTTCTGTGTTGTAGATGTAGCCCTTAGCCAAAAAGAGTAGGGATCTTGTTGGAAAGCAAACAGACTGTCTTCCTAACAATATAATCAGTTTCTTTTTTAAAAAGTCTATCATTCTAAGATATTAGTGATTCCACATATAAGCTTTGCAACAAATAGCTGACCTCTACAGCTCTTGATTGTAAGAACTGATGAAGTGGAAAGGATATCTTTTTGTAAGAGAATCATCAGTAAGTGAAATACAGTATATAATGTGTGTTGCCTATTTTAAAACAAAGAAATTTCAAATTACAGATTAGTTTTCTGTCTCCTTTTGTTTTGGTTCTTGCTATAATGAGAAGAACCTTTGGTACTAATTTCTTTACATTGTACCATTAGCATTTTACACCATATAGCTATTGTCACAGGAGTAATTATAAATAACAAACATTTTCTAAAATCTATTTCTTCTGTCTCATGAGTAGTGCAATATTTTTCCACACATGCAGGTCCAGCGTCTGTAACCAGTCAGTTTCCAGTTCCTTGTAAACTTTGTATCCTTGAACCATTTCTGATTTGATCTGAAACATTGATCTTAATTTGTCTTCTGTGGTAAATATCTTTGTATTAGGAAAGAGCAAAATTAAGTATTACAGTAGAAATATGCGTGAAATTCTGAAAGAAACACAAATTTGAAGTGCAACATAATGCTTTGCATATTTATTTTGAAGTTCCACTGTGTTCCGCGGGATTTAGCCAGGGCAAACTTATATATAGTTACAACCATAGTGGCTCAGACCTTGAAGTGGAAAGAACCATACACAAAACTTTGGAATTCAAAAATAATGCATGACTTGAAAGCAGTTTTATACTGTAAGTTCTGCTCATGCAGTGTTACTGTTCAATACTGGTGAGACATTTTTAAAGATGTGAAACTTAGAGCAAAAGTATACAGTTTGCAGGGACATTTGGACAGTTCAAAAATTTAGATCTTGACTCATTACCAAAATGGAACCCCAGCCAAAACATATTTGGCTGTGTATGTAACAACTTGGTCACAATCTTATTAGTGCTAATACAGGGTCCCATAGCTTATTGCAGTTAATTGACAAGGTTTTGGGGTATGCCTTAGGTGCACCTTGTCAATTAGCTGTGGCAGGCTACCCAAATCTTATGCGAACCAATAGATACTTGCTATGGAATTTGTGGAGGAAACAAAGAGTCACATAGCTCTTTGAGCTTGATCTAAGGTCACTCTGTAGTTGCCGGGCTTGTTAAAAGAAGCAAAAGCCAAGAGACTTTTGTAGGGTTTTCTTTAACATTTAGATTCTTCATCCTGGATTGTCTTTCAGCCTGATATTATCATCAGTGCAAGTGAAGGTAAGTTTGAAAACTTCTGGTTTTTTTCATTAGCGTTTTGCTTTTAATATGAAACCTAGGAAGTTTCGCTTCTTTAGATGTATGTCTTACATTAAAAATACTTAAGGGAGATGATTTAATTATAATCAGTGGCCATAATAAACAATATAGTACCAAACTAACAAGATTGTTCAGATCCTGCACTTTGATATGTTTGTGGAAATATTTTATAAAGACAAAGATCTTTTGAGATCTTATCGGGCTCTCTTAGCTGCTGCTTATTACTGTGTTAGGTTTATACTCCTTTTAGAAAAGGCTTTGCTGTTTCATTTTAATACAGGTTATCTCTGGAATCTGCAGGTGAAACTTGAACCTATAGTAAACCTCTTGCCAGACAAAGGAAAACTAATGGACTTCCTTCTGCAGAGAAAAGACTGCAAGATGGTTATTCTCTCAGTGTGTTCTCAGAGTAAGTTTTTGTCACAAAGTTGCAAATGCTATTCTTGCAAATTGTACTTACAACAAGTGCCTTCTTACACACCATCCAATTTCCATTGTCAAGGATGGAAAGCAGCTGTTAAATGATATACCATTTGTGTGGTAAGAGTTAAGAGTAAATATACAGTACTATTATATCAGTGAAATAAGCATAGTATGAGTTGTTGCAATAGTTGGTTGTCTATACAAAACAAGATGATGTAACACAGAGTCATATCAGATCGAATCATGGCTTGATGTGACATTTCAATACAATTGTAGTTAAATTATGTAAACATATGCAAAATTTTACAGTGAGCTTTAACCTTCTTCATTTTCTTTGCAGTGTTAAACGAACCAGATAGAGGATCACTAGGTGTGATTGCTACAGTTTTTGACAAACTCAATCACGAATATAAGAAATATCTAGAAGCAGAACAAACCTATAATATGGCAAGTTATTAACTTTTTTTCTGAATCATATATTTTGTAGCACACCCTAATTTGAAATTGCTCCAACCTGGTACTGCAAAATGAACCTTCCTATTGTGCAGTTAATATAAAAGTGCTTAGGTGCTTGAGGTAAAATATGTTTCCACTCAAGTCAATCAGGCAGTGGATACTTGATTTTCAGTGTTTTCATTGCAAATAATGAACACAAATTAATTCTATATTAATTAAGATTAGTATAATGAGAATGCTTACTATTTTGTTAATCTTGAGAGTGTTATTTTTAAATTTAGTTTTGGCTTCAGTCTGATTTAAAATGTTATATGGACAATACTTTCATTTGACTCGGGACTCAATGCCAAGTAATCTATTTAGGATTAGAGTGTAAAATTAGTACTAACTCTACTGCCATAATAATTTTTTTTTCCTGAAAGATCTATGTTTAATAAAGTGCTCTTTGGCTCTTTACAGGCATTAGAAACGGGCCAGAGTAGAAGCAATCCACCTCCAAAACGACCAGTCCGTACTCAGGCAGTTATTGATCAGTCAGACATGTATACCCATGTTTTATCTGTGTTTACCGAAAAAAAGGTTGGTCATTTTAGACACAAATATTGATTACATTTTATATTTGTTCATATGCTAATTCAAATGTGAGAAAAACAGCACTTTCTGTTAAAGGTGACATTACTGACAACTGCTGTTTTGGAAAGTAGAAGTTAATTTGCCACAAAATCTCTCTGAAATAAAATGTCTAAATAGCAGTAAATTGCTTTGCTAAATATAATTGGATTCCTCTTACATAAAATGCCAGATTTAAACCATCTGTTCTTGCAAATTCTCTCTACCTCCAGGAAGCACCTCACAAGTTCACTATAGCAGTATTAATGGAGTACGTTCGTTCACTCAACCAATTCCAGATACCTGTTCAGGTAAAAATGCAATGTCCCACTGCTTAAAATAGATTTTGCTGTTGATTATCCATTCACTGCTTCTGTCCCCTGGGGGCTTTTAGATTATTCTAAAGCATAATTTCATCAGTTTCCATGGAACTCTAGGAAAATGTAGCCCTCAGTCAAACAGAGAACTGGGTTACTTGGAAGCCACTTAATACACTGTGGAGTTGGCAGAACCAAAGTAATCCTAAGAAAATGGTGGGGTTGCAACTACCATTGGAAGTGAAAAGAACAGGCAATTTCACACCTATGTCAGTGTCTTTTGTGCCCTTCAGTGTGCACTATGAAAGACTTGATGTTAGCTACCCCAAATGCTTTTGATGTTGCCCATTATTGGGCAAATATTATCTGATACATTCATTCATTATACTGTGGTGCTTCTAACACAAACAAAAAAGATTGATTGGCATTAATTCGCAAGTGCTATTTGGCAGTGTGAGCATGCAAAGGAATAGTGATTTACGCAGCAAAATCTAGGCATTATTTCAATATAAAATGGCTGTTTCACTCTCCAAAATATGCTAAACAAACAGCATTGTAGAGGGAGATGTGCTGGCACTGATAACAGGATTTTTGTTTTAAAATATTTCAGGCTGCCTTATCATACAGTACTGTCAGAGCTGTAGTTGACCAAATGACAATTATCTTTGAACAGACAATTTAGCACTTTATAGCACACCTAAGATTATTCTGCAGATCTAGTTGCCTAATGTTTAAAAGGTCTTAATCCAGCACATTTGTTGTGAACTATTGAGCAAGTAAGACAAGCTGTGTGCAAGTATTCTATGTTATATGTCATGCTGTGAATGTTATAGCAATCAGTCTGGTAATAATTTCTGAATCTTTCCCATTAAATAAACTCGCTAGCTGGAGATAACTGCAGCTAGAGGAAAGCACAGTGCAAGAAAAAGCCAGAATAAAGAGGTTATTCATCAGAGCAAAGATGTGGTCTGACACATCTCACATGGCAACTCATTCTAGAGGCATGGAATTCCTGCAGACAAGGCTGTCTCTTCTGTGTGTCAGCTTGATTGCATCAGTGGCAGACAATTGAAAAGAGACCCAGATAGTAATTACACTGCAAGCAGGCTGATTTAGGTGAATATGGTCTTTGACATAACTCTCACCCAAACCATTTAAGATGGTAATGGTCAAAAGACACCTTTGGGTTTGGAAATGCATTGACAATCACTACAGCTAGCATGATACAAGTTTTACATGACATAACTACCTCACCCTCCAATTTCCTGCCTTTGGTCTTTTTCAGCAGCTCAGGTTCCCAAACAGCCTTCAGAGAGCAGTCCTATACAGAGTGCATTGCAGCAGGTGACCTGAATGTCAGTCAAGAACAAATACCTTGAGATAAGCTCAGGTCTCTCCAGATTGGATTACCAATGGCACACTAACTTGATCTACCAAAAGTACTTCTGACCAACCATCTCTGCCACTGACCTGTCTGTTAACTGCTGAATCCAGATGTAGAGCTGCTGTTTAAGACCAAATGCAGCTACTATCTGGATTATTCAATGTCCCTCTCTGATGTCCCTCTCCTCATCACTCATCCACCACGAAGCTGCCTCAATCCATTAATTCAATATTTCTATACCTTCCCTAAGATTGGAAACACGAAATAATAAATATCATTTGTCTGTCTATCTATCTATCTATCTATCTATCTATCTATCTGTCTATCTATCTATCTGTCTGTCTGTCTGTCTGTCTGTCTGTCTGTCTGTCTGTCTGTCTGTCTGTCTGTCTGTCTGTCTGTCTGTCTGTCTATCTATCTATCTATCTATCTATCTATCTATCTATCTATCTATCTATCTATTTATATTAAATGTATACCCCGTCCATCTAAACCGAAGTCTACTCTGGGCGGCTAACAATAAAAAATGGAATTAAAACAATATGATAAATTAAAAAACAACAATAGTAGTATGGTTCAAGATGAGGAAAAGAAAAAAAATTCAAGTGATGACAGGAGGGAAAGCCTGCCTAAAGAGCCAGGTCTTAAGTGTGCTCTTAAAAACACCCAGTGAGGGAGCCAGACAGATCTCTGGGGGCAGACTGTTCCAAAGGCGAGGGGCCACTGCCAAGAAGGCTATGTTTCTTGTTCTTTCTCTCTGGGCCTCCCTCGGCGTTAGGCCATTCAGCCACCCTTCCTGGCTAGAACGAGTGGTAGATCTAGGTGGAAGGAGGCATTCCGCTAGATACTGAGGTTCTAAACCATTAGGGCTTTATATGTCATCATTAACACTTTGAAATCAATGCAGAAACAAACGGGCAGCCAATACAAGGCAGCCAGATTGGGGGAGATATTTCTCGTCCCACTGAGAAGTCTGGCAGCTGCATTCTGCACCATTTGAAGCTTCTGCATCAAATTCAAAGGTAGCCCCACGTAGAGTGCATTATAGTAGTCTAATCTCAAGATTACAAGCGCATGGATCAGTGGTCAGTGCCCCAACATCAAGATTGGCAGCTGGGCAATCCGCCACAGATGGAAATAAGCAGAGTGGACCACTGACGCCTCCTGGGTTTCCATGGTGAGTGCCAGATCCAGATGGACCCCCAAGCTGCGAACCTCACTCTTTGCAGTGAGAGCCACTCCCCCAAAAGAGAGGGAGTTTCCCAAACCACCAATGGAAGGGCCACCCACCCTCAGGACCTCTATCTTGTCTGGGTTCAGCCTCAGTCCATTCTCCTGCATCCACTGCAGTACAGCCCCCAGGCATCACTAAAGGGACAGAATGTGGAAAGAAGATGTAGAGCTGGGTTTCATCAGCGTACTGATGGCATAATGGCCATTGATAACCTTTCAGTTCAAACTTCAGAATGTCTTCTCATAGTGTTTTCCTGCAGATAATGGAAGAACATGGGGAGTAAGAGTGACCACTGTGGCAGTCAGTAGGCTAAAGTAATTGAAATACAAGTCTTCCAGCGTCACCTTTAGAAACTGCTCACAGAAAAAGCATTGGGGAAGGACCATAACTTGGGGTAGCACATTTGTTCTGTATGCAGAAGGAAGCAGGCTGAGTCCCCAACAATTCCTGGGAGACCTAGTAAAAACCCAACTGGAACCTCAGCCCAAACCCCCAGAAGGCTGCTGTCAGGTAGGGTTCACAATACTGGGTGAGACAGAGCAATGGTTACACTCCATGGAAAGCAGCATGCTTCTTCTGTGTTCTCTGCCTTCTAAGCCCAAAACAAATGACCCAGAAAGAGACAGTGGTCAATGAAAGGGAATGAGAAAATATCCAGGAAAGCCCACTGTGTTGTACTTGCCTTGGCTGTTCTCTGGCGTAACAAAAACAAAGAAGACATTTCCTTTTGAAAAAACCAGTTGAAAACAGATTGACATGGGTTCTAGTAATCATCTATACAGATGTAAGGAAAATGTTCACTTTCCTGCTGTTTATGTTGAGGAGGAATGTAGGGGAATGGCTTTCCACCTCTTCTTGTTCCAAGGATTTGATTTCCCAGTTATTTGCAACTACCTATAGATTTGCTAGAATTACAAAGCAGTATTGCCAGCCAAGGGAAAAATTCTGAAATACTAGATTTTTATATCTAGTTAATTCCAATGATACACTTTAGGACTGCATCCTACATCTAATACAATCAAATGTGTTAGTTCTGAGTCTGGATGCTGTGTAGGTTTCATATCATTCCAGAGTGCTTCTCAGAAATAATTGGAGACTGTAGCTCAGGGGTAAAGATTTCTTAACCTTAATGTATGTACGAGAAAGAGATGTATTTGCAAAGACAAGTTGGTTAACTTTTCACCACTACTCAGATGTGCATTGATGCCAGCATGATCTATTTCTACCACAAATTTTCAATTTCCTCTGCAGGTGGACACCTATGCTCACCCAATGGCAAAGTGAGGGGAACCGTTTGAGGCCTAAAGATATTATGGGCCTTTATGTTGCTTTCAGCCCAGGTGACATCAAATAAATATGAAACTGACATCAGGCGACTAGTATTTGATAAATAGTTGAAATAAATTTTAGGTTTTTCAAAGGAATGCCAAATATAATAAGCACCAACAGGATCAACCCCATGTTAGCTGGTAAAAATGCAAAGATCTTTTGACATATTAATTACATTCAAAGAGACAGTCCTTTTCTTGTAGTATTCTTTACAGCTGCAACTTTTGTTCTTTTTCCCCATCCTAAAATTAAGATTGTGTATATTAGTTTAAAACTTGCCTAACTATAAATGTTTTCTTGCCTCCTTAGCATTATCTATACGAATTGGTAATTAAAACCCTTGTTCAGCACAACTTATTCTATACGCTTCATCAGTTCCTGCAGTACCATGTTCTCAGTGATTCGAAGCCTTTGGTAAGTTAAATTATGATCTCTTAATAAGTTTTTGCTGTCTTGTTTAATTATAATTGTTTTAATTATGGTCTCACCTTACTAGCAGTCTGCATAGGATTATCTTGTTTTGCCTTGAGAATGATGATACAGATAGTTAGGCTGCAGTGACATGGCCAAAAAAATCCTTCTTCTTTGCAGAGTCCAAATTGCTTACCATACCAATTTTGCACTTAAAAGCTAACAGAAATACTAAATACTGTCTATCTCTTGTTTCAGGCTTGCTTGTTACTGTCTTTAGAAAGTATTTACCCTCCATCCCACCAGCTGTCACTGGATATGTTAAAGGTAGGTGTGGCAGGAACCTGTAGTGTGCTAAATCTATGTCTGCAAAGTGGTTATACTTATATCTGGGAGAATAATCAAACTAAAGTACGAACATAAAAACAAGCTAAAGCCTACAGAGCAGGGGAAATAATTTTGCTTGAATACTGGAGTTAAGTTACGGCTTTAGTTTTGCCAAAACCACTGCTGTCAATTTGTGCTTTCAGAGACTCTCTACAGCCAATGATGAAATAGTGGAAGTTTTGTTGTCCAAGCATCAGGTACTGGCTGCTTTAAGGTTCATTAGGGGCATTGGAGGACATGATAGCATTTCCGCTCGCAAGTTCCTTGACGCAGCAAAGCAGACTGAAGACGAGATGCTGTTCTATACTATATTCAGGTTCTTTGAGCAGAGGAATCAGCGATTACGTGGAAATCCTAGCTTCACACCAGGTAAACAGCATTTTAAAAAGGGAGAAGGTTGACACATATGTCAAAGGAATCCCTTACCTTCTTTTAAAAGAGCTTATTGCATCAAATGGTATCTGTCAATGTTTTGGTGAAATCAGTTTAGAGTAAAGGTTGAAGGTTAAGGTTCTTGCTCTTTGGATACTTAGAGTCTAGCATTGAGAAAGCCCCACCAGCGCCACACAATAAAAATGTTGTTGCACAGTTAAGCCATTAAATGGAGATTAAGAAAACTCATACGAATTATCAGTTCAGTTTTATTAACATGACCAAACAGATGAGGTATTCATAGACAACCTGCTTTAAGATATTCTTCTCTAAGCCTTCTAACTCCCTCCTTCACAATTATCAGATAATACATCCATTTTAAGTTAGTGCTTTTACCATTCTTGAAACAAAGTTTTTAAAAAGCCACCAAAACACAGAAGGAGAAACAAGATACAGTACACATAACCCATGGTCGGTGTTCCTAAATGTCATTTCTGCAGTAAAGGCACTGATATCTGTATATTACATGTTGAGCAGTTGTGATTTTAAAGATTTTGCTATAATCTGAGAGAAAGGATAAATATAATTAAAATATGTATAACAGTTTCTATGCAGAATTAACGTCAAAACTAAAATACATGTCATCAACTTGTGGAAAAGAAAATAGTTGCTCATCAAAGGAACAGTTAAAATTTTAAATACTTTACTGTGGAATGATATAATAGTGCCTTGATGTAATTTGAAGAGAGACAGAATGGAGTAACATAGCCCTTGTAGAACTGACAGTTTATCCACCTGTATTTCAGCCAAGGACTGCTCTACTCCTCTGAGCATGGCAAAGGAGCAAGTCAGAACTCACCTGTCCCTATTTCTTTACCAAGTATTTAGGAGTACCTCTCCTAGACATTTAGTACACTCTGGGTTCACTGTAGCTGCTTGTGATCAAAGTGCTCTGCTTTATTCCCCTAAGTGCGGAATGTATATGAACACCTACAACCGTATCTCAGTTTTTCCCTTAGAGGAATATCCCAATTTTCCACTTACAGTTCAGGGAAGGACTAGGTACTCCCATATGTGCAGTTCTAGCCAACATTATGCCAGAAACTAGCATGCTTCTCAGCAGTAGCTTTAATAGCCAACTGTGATAACGAGTAAGGAAGTGGGGAAATGGTTAGAGTTGGACATGTTGCAAAGGAAACTGCTGGCCTGAAAAGAATTTAACATTTGTGGTTTTGCCAAGAAAGGTCAACTATAATGTTAGGGAAAGGTAAGTGTCTCAGTTTTGCTGTGCTACTTCTCTTGACCCCAAATATTTGATTCTACATGAAATCCACTTTTTCCCAATAGTAATATACAAGCCTCAAAACACACGTGTATTGTACCTTTAGCTCCTTCCTCTTCTCAGTTTTTCTGTAAACATTAGGGGTTTTTTTTAGGACAGCTATTTGTGCTTTGTGCTCCAAAGTTTGAGGAGTACATAGCTCAAACAAACAACTTTCAGACTTTAAAGATGGCTCCTGAAATTATGTATGTGGATGATAGTTCAAGTTTGATAGGATAAAATGTACAGAATGAGTCATTAGTAAAGTGTGCTGTTATGTTGCTTTCTTGTTGTTGTCTTGTAGGAGAACACTGTGAAGAGCATGTCATGTTTTTTAAGCAAGTTTTTGGAGACCAGGCACTAATGAAGCCTACAACTTTCTGAAGTAGTAAAGCAGTTTCAATACAAAATGTATAAACTTAATTTATTGCATTTATGTACTTATACTTTTGACCTACAAAAATCCTATTTTATAATAAAGTATATATACAGATCCTTTGGCAAATATTAAAAATATTACAACATTTTGACTCATGACTTATTTTTTTCTCCTAAAAATAAAGCCACAAATTGCATTGACTTGCATTTTTAAAAAAACAGTGTCACTGGTTCAGCAGCCTATTCTCTTACAAGTCACTTTAAATGTCATTAAGAAGGTGTTTGTGAAGTGGAACAGCAGCCTTTAACAGGAGCAAAACCTAGAATGTATTAAATAGTAATAACTTATGGTTATGTTAATGTTTCTTTTTTTAGTAATACTGAAAATTGTGTAGCTGGATGTAAAATTTCCGAACTTCAATCTGTCCAGAATACTAGTCCTCTTAGTTTTAAGGAAGACATCAAAGGAATCCAGAGAATTTTTCAGTTGTGAGAAAGCAGTCATAGAAACTTGCTACAGTTTATCAGGAAGAGGGCTTCAACCAGAATTCGAAGTCCAGCAAACACATTGTTTAAAATGGCTAGAAAAACAGCAGTTTCTCCCTTTCTGTACCTTTGTTCCTTTCTTGTGCTGCATGTGCTTTAGCTTTATTTACTGATGGCCCTGTGGAGGAACAAAGAAACATTACTCAGGAGTTGTACATTAGTTATTTACTTATTTGATAGTGCTTTGTTATCAAATATGTGAAGGCATAAGTCATGTCTTACTGAATTTGCTTGATCTGAAACTGTTTCAGTAAAATCATGTGAATAAAAACAGCAATTTAAGTAATAAATTGTGGAGGAAAAGTAATAAGGTAGGAGACATAAGGACAAGTACAGCAGTGTTAACACTATTCATAAAATTTTCTTGAATTGCATGATGCAATAAATAAGAACTGAAAACAAATGAAAGTTTCTGAACTATTCCTCTCAGTGCTGCAGGAGGCAGAGTGTGCACACACCCAGTAGACGTACAGCCTTGCCCAACTACAGTTTAGTGCAAACAGAAAGAAAAAAGGGGGGAAATCTTGCTGAAATCAAATAGTATGTTAACTTGGCCATCTTGGCAAATAACAGACTCTTACCGATGTAACTTAGCAGGACAGGAAGAAATATTAGTCCATGAGTTGCTCCAAGTAACACCATGGCTAAATACATTCTGAAGTAGAAGATCTGGAAAATCTGGGATTTGGAGAAGGCTAGAACCACTATTCCTCCGAATTTCGTTAGTGTAATGCCACTGAAAACCTGTGAAAGGTAATGTATAATGACTCTAGTGAAAGAAATATACTTTAATAGTTATTTACTCAGGATGATGCTTTTGTCCTTTTATCAAAAAAATCTAAACCCTAGTGATTTAAACCAGATCAGTTTGTTCCATGGAATGAAATGGCACTTATGGAACTACGTAGCTTGTACCCTATGGCAGTATTTAGATGCCTTCAAGGAGGAGACTGGTAGGCCGCCTGTATCATGTTCTGACATGACCTCTGCTGCCATGTCAGAACAGGATACAAATCTGCAGGATGTGGGTTGTCTTGTTAAGCTAGTGGAGCAAAAATATGTTCTGGAACCTTGAAGACTAACACATTCTAGATGGCAAAGTAATACTTACAGAACTTCCCATGTGGGATAGTGCTTCTTCAGCACGTTCTGTCCTTGTTGCTTTTGTACTGATTGTGAATGCTCTTGTCACATGGCTGCAGAACTCAACGGAGATGCCACAACTCTAGAAGAACAGCATAAATATGACACATTTCATTCCAAGCATCTATAGATAAAAAAAATGTTCAATTGTCATCAAGGAGGACTTCAGGAAAAACTGTTTACAGGCAGGATCCAACTGAATTATTTCAGCAACAGGGACAGCATCTGTCAGTGAAACCAGAAGACAAGCTATTTTCCCATGTACTGTGGTTCCCAAACACTGGTTCTGCTCTGGAGTACTCTGGAACCACTGGGAGGAGCTTTTAAAGCAGTGGAAAGGGCTCGAAACAAAAGAGGGAAGTCCTTTTAGAATAGTGCTGAACAGTATTTCTTACTGCCTAACTTAAGACTGATTCTTGGATAACATCATTTGTAGTAATTCTAAACATGTTGTCCTCAGGCATCAATCTTTATGTAGCCACACACACAGGGTAGGAGATACATCTAAATGCAAGGAAACAAATGTTTGCAAGAGTAGTTTTAGGTTTTGAAGGGTTTCAACAACAGAAAACATCCCCAAACAACTAGCTGAGGAAGGAGTTCTCTCAGAAGCTACAAAACACTGATCTGGTTGAAAAATAAAAATTGATGATAGAAAAGAATTACATCAGTTTTCTGTCTGAAGCAATCAGTGGAAGGCAAGGCTTTAGTGAGACAACATGAGGCTGAATGACAGGTAGGCAGTTACTGTATAGTTCTTAGCTCAACTTTGCTCCTTTAAGAGCAAGTGAAGACCAAAAAACGTACAAGTGTAAACTGGGCACAGAGAAGTCTCTTACTAGATTAAAAAATAGTTTCCAGGAAAGTGTTCAAAGAGATACAGAAGTCCATAGAAAGAAAGAAGTTCATGATTTTTAAGACCCAGGTTTGGACATAAATGTGTACCCCTACAACTTCTCACAAAAGACCACAAAGTACCAGCAAACATTTCAGTATGGAACTGTTCTAGAAGCCTTGCTTGCTAGAACTATAGGAGCAAACAATTCATTATCTGTTTTGCACGTTGGAAGGGGCTGTAACTGGAAAAAGGTGATTTGCGATAATCCTGCAGCATAGTACATGGAGACAAGTCAGACTATAAATGGTTTATGACAAATCTACAACTGTATTGACCTTTATTCCACGGTTGCAGGCTAGAATAATAACCTGGCAATTTCTTCTCTGCTAGACTCTTACAGCAGTAGTTCCTAACCTTTGGTAACCCAGGTGTTCTTGGACTGCAACTCCCAGAAACCTTGGCCCGCACAAGAACTGGGTTACCCAAAGATGAGAACCACTGCTTTACATCAAGTTTACACCTCTGCTCCCCTGGAGTGTGGTCTATTGTTAACATTAGAGATTAAAGCTGAGGCCAAGACTGGTATAAAATCCCAGTAATTAAATAAATAAAGAAATGTAACTTTCAGATCACAGCAAATGTCAGTATACTTAAAAGTACCTTGCAAACCTCTTCCTAGACTACATATGGTACTCAATGCAACATAAAAGTTTCATGTTCTACTGACTTAATCTACAAACGTGATTTTAAAGTGTTACACACTGGCTAGAATCCTGTTGTGCAACTCTGTGTGTAAAGACCCCCACCTCTGCTCTCATGTTCTGAAGCTCATTAGGGATCCCTTTTTGAGCTGATAAAGGCTTTGGGTGCCTTTGTAGGAGGAAGGATGCCTTTAATACCTAAAACATCGCTGCTATTGGGATTGGCAGTGGTGATATTTGGACATTAAAAACTCTGTCCTGAGATTCTCAAAGGCGTTCCTAATTTTTTTTTTAAAGCATCTCTACATATCTCAGGAGGTGAGAATAAACATTTCTTCAAAAACTGAGTTGTGCAACATGTATTCAACCATCAAAATGTTCTGTTCCACTTATGAAATTCTAAAATTTCATAAATTCTAAAAACAGGAGGACTAAGAAATGGTTATTGTACTGTGCAGTTTCACAAGTCCTGAAATTAGTTAAAAGCCTGGCCTATTTCCACTTGTTGTATTATACCTTAATAGTATAATGCCAGTGAGATGCTGAATTTTTGAGAAGACATTTTGATCACTTAGATTCTGGCTATCAGATCTTAAGCTGTGGGTGAACTTACCACTACAAGGTTGACTAATGAAACTGCATTCAAGCTGATACCCCAGAGCCACATCACCCCAAACATGTTGATCAGAATCATAGCAATTGTGAGGGAAACAACAACGGCTGCCCATATTTCAAAACCAAGGAGCACCATTGTAACTAAGAATATGGATCCAAGGGAAATGCTGAGGTTGAAGATGGTATCGTCCACAATAGTCAGATACTGTTCATAAAAAACGTAAAACACACTACGAAGAAAACAGAAAAAATGTTATTAGCTATTAGACTAATAGAAATGCTTGACAGCTTCTAAAGATGACATTTCAAGCTTTTTCAATGAGTTAGATTGAAATCGTACAATAAGAATGATCTTTATGTTCATAACTACTGAAAAATACCAAAAAGCTAGGATATGAAGGCAGCAGTGAAAAGTATTCATGGTGCTTTGAGTTCTCTATTCATCAAAATTACAAACTAAACTTAAAAAAATTGTGAGATAAGTGGGGTAGGACAAGTAAATACTTCCTGTCTCATACAGCCTCATCTGAAATGCTTTGACAAAATGCTTTGAGGAGCTTTATAATGTACAATAGTGGTCCCGTTTTAAAGACAAATTGCAGGATGGCTGAGTAGCTGAGGTCATATCCAAGCATTTGTACTCTTAACAAAAGGATAAAGTTGAGACCAGCTGGCAAACTGGAATTTGGATTAAATCCTTGTTTCATTGGGATTTCTATACTTGAATCCCCAGATGCTGGATTACAACTCATATAACTAAGATGCTCAATGGCTGGCTAAGTAACTGGCATGAAAAAGGGATGCCTGAAAGACAAGTGAACTTTGCATGTTTTCAAACAAAATTGTGCCCATTATAAAATAATTTAGAAATTTAGAAAACTCAAAGTAGCTTTTTACATTTCCACAATAATTTCTTTGACCCAAACAACTTGATATTTCTACCTTAAATTGAGCTGCTTTATTGCATTCTATATGTAATTGCCTCTGAAAACTGCTTAGACACTATACCTGTGTCAGTGATATGATCATATTACACCTTTCTGAAAATTCCTTCACTGATTGCCAGTCTGCCTCCAACCCCTATTTAAAGTGCTAGGGTTTGACCTTTAAAACACTAAAAAACTGAGATATGGGTGAACTGAGAGAGTCCATACCCTCAAAAGAATTGCCCAGGGCTTCAAGATTGGGTAATGAAATCTAGGCCACCTGCTGCAGGAGTTCCATTAGAAGAGTCTTTACACTTTTGGCTCTAGCACTCTGGAATGCCATCACCTGACAGATGTCTTCTGTTTCTCTTTGGTCTATTTTTGAACAAATTCAGCAACCCCATTCCTTCAGCCTTAGGGAATTAACTTGAATCAATAGGAACTTTTTGTTGTTGTTTAGTTGTCCAATTCTTTGTGACCACATGGACCAGAGCATGCCAGGCCCTCCTGTCTTCCACTGCCTTCCAGAGTTGAGTCAAATTCATGCTGGTAGCTTCAATGGCACTGTCCATCCATCTCGTCCTCTGACGTCCCCTTCTCTTGCCTTCAAACTTTCCCAACATCAGGGTCTTTTCCAGGGAGTCTTCTCATGTGATGGCCAAAGTATTGGAGCCTCAGCTTCAGGATCTGTCCTTCCAGTGAGCACTCAGGGTTCATTTCCTTTAGAATTGATAGGTTTGTTCTTGCAGTCCAGGGGACTCTCAAGAGCCTCCTCCAGCACCACACTTCAAAAGCATCAATTCTTCAGCGGTCAGCTTTCTTTATGGTACAACTCTCACTGCTTTGACTATGCGGACCTTTGTCGGCAAGGTGATGTCTCTGCTTTTTAAGATGCTGTCGAGGTTTGTAATCGCTTTCCTCCGAAGAAGCAGGTTTGTGGCTGCTGTCACAATCTGCAGTGATCATGGAGACCAAGAAAGTAAAATCTGTCACTGCATCCATCTCTTCCCCTTCTATTTGCCAGGAGGTGATGGGATGAGTGGCCATGAACTTAGTTTTTTTGATGTTGAGCTTGAGACAATTTTTGCGCTCTCTTTCACCCTCATTAAGAGGTTCATTAGGAACTTTACTGTACTTTTTAGCCTGAATTTGAGGTACTGTTTTATTTCTACCTATAAAAACTGTTTACTACCTGTAAGCTTCCTTAGAAATACTAGCTGGGATCCAGTAAGACTGATGGAACTACTTCAACTAATGTAGTCCCTAAACATCCCAGAAAACTGTTATAGGGGGCTGGTAAACTCCAAGCTGGTTTCTATGGTACCCCAAAAGTCTGCCAGGCTGGGAAAAAGTAAGTTCTATCACACACCAGTACCAATGGAGCATGGTATTTAAGCCATTTTCAAAATTAGCCAAAATCCTGTTGCTTAGTCGAATATATCAGACTAGGCCCATTAAATCAATGGGGTTTTGATGAGCAAACTCCTCTGTAAGTTCCATTGTTTCATATGGGTCTGCTATAACTGTGACTTGCTTTAGTAAAGTAGGTTACCATTAAAGTAGGTCCATCTGAAGCAATGTAACATATAGAGGAGTTAACTCAATAAATCCCAATTGATTCAATGCGCCTACTATAGTGCAATTTACTATACTAACCAACAGGATTTTGGCCACTGTTAAAATCTAACACATAAATAGTGCAAAAACAGAAAAATCCACAAACTATGAACATCACCCTCACAAGCTGGTATCAGGGGGTATCTGTCCTGTAAGGAAATCTATGTACCTGTAAGGAAACACACGATAGTTTCTTCCTTTGATTCCCATGGATTCAGTAATGTTGTCTGCTATCATCCGTGCTTTTTTCATTGCATCAATGAAGTCTGTTGAGTTTTTCAGCACTGTATGGTAGGTCATGAAGTAAGTAGCCCCAATTTCAGAGTTATTTTTAAAAGTAACTGCAGAACTATAGGCCGCATGTCCTCTGTGAAGAAATTCACAGTAAGCACATGACATAATAGTTGCTAGATTCTCCCAGTCTAAAGAAATAGCAGAGGCCATCATGTTAGCTAGCTTCCACTGTCTTATCAGAAAATGTTAAAACCAATTCTCAGAGCAACTATATCAAGTAACTTAGATTCTATTATATGGACTATTATATGTAAGTTTTATAACAGACAGATTACAAGAACAGGCTGGTTGGACAGGTCAGTGAGCTAGGCATCTGGAAGTTCAATTCTTTTAGAGTGCCTCCCACGAAAAGAACCAGCCTGGATAGTTAGAAATTATGTCTGTGTTCTCTTTACCTAGAAAGGGTCACTTACCGTATTTTTCGCTCCATAAGACGCACCTCTCCATAAGACGCACCAAATTTTTAGGAGAAGAAAACAGGAAAAAATAATCTGTTTTCTTCTCCTAAAAATTGGTGAGCCTTATGGAACACACCCTAGACCCCTCTGGCCCCATTGGGGGGTGGGGGGAGCCTCCAAAGGGTCCTAGGGTGTGTTCCAGGACCCTTTGGAGGCTCACCCTGCCCCCCCATGGGGCCAGAGGGGGCGAAATCGCCACCTTCAGGGATTCTTCTGAAGCTTCCCAAGCCTTGAGTCCCAGAAGGTGGCGATTTTGCCCCCTCCGGGCCTGTGGGGGGTAGGGGGAGCCTCCCAATGGTCCTGGAAGGGAGACTCGGACCCTTGGGAGGCTCCCCCACCCCCCAGGGGCCAGAGGGAGCGAAATCGCCACCTTCAAGGACTCTTCTGAAGCTTCTCAAGCCTCAAAAGGGTCCTGGAAGCTGGCAATTTTGCCTCTGCTGGCCCCATGGAGGTTGGTGGGGGGGAACCTCCCAAGGGTCCTTGAAGGCAGACTCTGACCCTTGGGAGGCTCCCCCCACCCTCCCCAAGGGGCCAGAGGGAGCAAAATCGCCACATTCAGGGACTCTTCTGAAGCTTCCAAAGCCTCAAAAGAGTCCCAGGTGGTGGCAATTTTGCCCCCTCTGGCCTGGCGGGGGGGCAGGGTGAGCCTCGAAAGGGTACTAGGGTGTGTTCTAGGACCCTTTAGAGACTTCCCTGCCCCCCAGGGGCCAGGGGGGGCAAAATCGCCACCTTCTGGGACTCCCAGAAGGTGGTGATTTTGCCCGCGCTGGCCCCATGGGGGGTGGGGTGGGGGAGCGTCACAGGGTCCTGGAAGGCTCATTCGGACCCTTGCGACGCTCCCCCCACCTCCCCATGGGGCCAGCACGGGCAAAATCGCCAGCTTCCAGGACTTTTTGTGAGGCTTGAAAGGCTCAGAAAAGGTCCTGGAAGCTGGCGATTTCGACCCCGTTGGCCCCGTGGGGGGAGCCCCGCAAGGGTCCTGGGAGGCTCACTCGGTCCCTTGGGAGGCTCCCCCCACGGGGCCAGTGGGGGCGAAATTGCCACCTTTGCTCCATAAGACGCAGACTTCCCGCCCCCACTTTTTTTGGGGGGAAGTGCATCTTATGGAGCAAAAAATATGGTAAGTCAAATTCATTTGGTGCCGAGTAATTGTTACAGGAACACAGTACACTGACAGAGTAGAAAACAAAAAGTCTCAGGTCAGCAAAATGCTATTCTATTGTTTAGAGATTCTCATCCCCTTTTGAAGAAGGAACACTGAAGTGGAAGAGGAAATCAAATGGGAGGAAGGCAAGTAAACTATTTCTCCTCACTGTAGGTCACAGGTTGCAATCATGCATGTGGACTGCATGTGGGCAGGAGCTGGGCCTTCTTTGCAGGCCCCAAGTCAGACTGAAAATGGAGAATTGTGCCCTTGGAAGCCTTGGGGAGGGGCTGCAAATATAAAAATTAAGGCTGTTCTCCCCCCACCCGCCCTTGCTCAAGTTAGTCTTTTTCAAAACAGCAAGTAACCATCCAGTAACTACTTGCTTTGAAAAAAGGGATGAGTACAGTTCCTAGAATTCCAGGATCATTCCCAGCTGCCCACTCTTGCCTAGCTACTGTCATCTTCCTTAGAAGGTCCCAGACCATTACTATCTGACTTATTTTGGCCAAATAGTAAACCTAGGAATCAGTGGCTGGATCCAAAAGGAAGATTATCTCTCATGAAAGAAAGACTGAAATAAGAGAACCTTGGTCTAGTGAACTTACTACCCAATAAATATGGACCCAAGAATATAGCTTAGCAAAGTGAGGAAAAGGTCCATCTAAGGCTGATCCATAGACCAGGTTTGCTATGTTTTCTACAAAAAATCCAGTGCTAGAAATGTGAAGCACAAAAAGCTGTTTGCATGGAAGGGAGATGCTTAAGTTTGTATTGTGCATCTGAAATTAGACTAAAAGTCATTTTCTATGGTATTATACCGACAAGAGTATGTAAGCAAAAATATAAATATTTATAATAGTTACATAATAGTGACACCAATTTAAACTGCTGAGAAAGATATCCTCATAATTTTAGAATAAGTAATTACTTTATTACTGTAATATTTATCAGAAAAAGGTGAGTTTTCAAGAAAACTGTATCCCATGTAATACTCCAGCAGCAATACATACCCTTTCCCACATTTTGGATTAGGGTTATCAGAGAGAAACATAGGGAGAAATGTCATGAATTCTTCACCCTGGGGTCTCTTCTTCCCTTCTGGAGTCAGCGGCCGGCAACGTTCGCAGGATGGATCAACAACTACATAAATATTGGTGGAAATAATTCAATGATGTTAACTGGCTATCAAGCATACATACTTCACAAATCTAAAATATTTTTCCCAGCAAGAAACAATAAGGCTTACCAAAAAACACTAAAGGCACCTGCAAAGCTAATCGAATATAGGACCAATGTATTCACAAAGGCTTTCATGGCTGGGATCTAATGGTTGTTGTGGGTTTTTCTGGCTCTTCAGCCGTGTTCTGAAGGTTGTTCTTCCTAACGTTTTGCCAGTCTCTGTGGCCAGCATCTTCAGAGGACAAACCCACAACAACCAAATATAGGACCACCTTGGCTTTTAAAACCTTTTTTAGAAACAATACTTTCTGAATTCCATTCATGTTATCACAGAATAGTACTATGTATTTCTACCCAGAAGTCAGTTTCAGAGTTTATTCCCAGGAGTCCATATTTGATCCTCCAGATGTTTTGGATGTCAGCTCCCAGGAGCGCAAGCCAGTGTGCTAGTACAGTGGGATCTTGACTTAAGAACGGCTCGAGTTAAGAACATTTTGACTTAAGAACCACTCTCATAGGAAAATATTGACTTGACTTACATACTTAGATTTGAGTTAAGAACTGAAAAAAAAACACGTGGGAGGCAGGGAAAGTGCAAAATTTGAACTTTCAGTTAACTGTTGGCTAGTGAAAAGGGTGCCTGTCTGCGTCCTGACTCCTCCCAGCGTTTAGAGAGTGGATTGGGAGACAGTCTTCAGACTGCCTGGTACTGCACTGCCTGGACTGTATTTTCCCTGCCTTCCCTGAACCTTTCTTGACCTAAGAAAAAAAGAAACAAAATATTCCCCTCCAGTGGTCGAAGGCAGAATAGCAGCTTCCCATTAGTTTCTATGGACGGAAAAGAGCAGATACGGATCAAATGGTTTTCAATGCATTCCTATGGGAAATGCAGATTTGACCTGCAAACTTTTTGACTTGAGAACCGCCTTCCAATACAGATTAAGTTCTCAAGTCAAAACCCCACTGTAGCAACTTAGGGGAGTTGTGGTCTGAAATCTGCATTTCCCAATGTCAGTGCACCAAACTGCAGCCTAGACCTGTAATAAACCTAATTGAGGATGGTACAATATTAGGATATCCAATACAGTACAGAACTATCTGCCTCAGCTGTTTTATAAGGACACTGCTTGTCATTGTAAAGCATCTTCTAACATTCTGTCTTCTTCCAAGGATATATATTTTTATTTTTTTAAATCAAGCAAATAGCACCAGCATTTTAGTCAGATAAGCCAAAGGCCATCAAGACTGCAATACCGTATTTTTCGCTCCATAAGACACACCTCTCCATAAGACGCACCAAATTTTTAGGAGAAGAAAACAGGAAAAAATAATCTGTTTTCTTCTCCTAAAAAATGGTGAGCCTTATGGAGAGGTCCATCTTATGGAACACACCCTAGGACCCTTTGGAGGCTCACCCTGCCCCCCCGGGGGTCAGAGGGGGCAAAATCGCCACCTTCTGGGACTCTTCTGAAGCTTCCCAAGCCTCAAAAGAGTCCCAGAAGGTGGCAATTTTGCCCCCTCTGACCCCCGGGGGGGTAGGGTGAGTCTCTAAAGGGTCCTGGAACACACCCTAGGACCCTTTAGAGACTCACCCTGCCCCCCCCGGGTGTCAGAGGGGGTGAAATCGCCACCTTCAGGGACTCTTGAGGCTTGGGAAGCTTCAGAAGAGTCTCAGAAGCTGGCAATTTCACCCATGCTGGGCCCGTGCGGGGGTGGGGGGAGTGTCGCAAGGGTCCTAGAAGGCTCACCCGGACCCTTGCGACGCTTCCCCCCCCCCACGAGGCCAGGGGGGGTGAAATCGCCAGCTTCTGGAAGTCTTATGAGGCTTGGGAAGCTTCAGAAAACTCCTAGAAGCTGGCGATTTCGCCAGCGCTGGCCTCTTCCGGGAGTGGGGGGACTGTCGCAAGGGTTCTGGAAGGCTCACTTGGACCCTTGCGACACTCTCCCCACGGGGCCAGGGGGGTGAAATCGCCAGCTTCTGGAAGTCTTCTGAAGCTTCCCAAGCATCAAAAGACTCCCAGAAGCTGGCAGTTTCGCCAGCGCTGGCCCCGTGCAGGGGTGGGGGGAGCGTCGCAAGAGTCCTGGAAGGCTCACCTGGACCCTTGTGACGTTCTCCCCCCACGGGGCCAGCGGGGACGAAATTGCTGCCTTCGGTCCATAAGACACATAGACTCCCCCACACACACATTTTGGGGGAGAAAAGTGCGTCTTATGGAGCAAAAAATACAGTATATTACACTAACAGACCACCGCCTACTTATAGTGAGAGGGAAAGCACTGAGGGAACTTTCTGTCAAAGGGTATTTCTAATTTGAGTAGATTACATGGGAAATCTTATGGTTTAACCATACATGAAAACAGATGCTATCATTTTTTTTAGATCCAGTTCAATGAAAATTTGTTTCAAATATTGAGAGACATGTTTGGTGAGGAAGCAGAAATGCAGTCCCAGGTTTAGCAGTACAGTGATGCCCCGCTTAACGATTACCCCACGTGACGATGAATATGCTTCACGACAATGTTTCTGCGATCACAATTGCGATAGCAAAACAATGATTTAATGGGCTTTTTTCACTTCCCGATGATCGGTTCCCGACTTCGGGAACCGATTCTTTGCATTACGACGATCAAAACAGCTATCATTGGGTTTTCAAAATGGCCACTGGCTACTCAAAATGGCTCCCCACTGTTTTTAGGAGGCATTTTTCGCTGCACAGGCACCCGAAAATGGCCGCCCTAAGGAGGATCTTCGCTGGACGAGCAGGTGTTTCGCTCACTGGAATGCATTGAACAGTTTTCAATGCGTTTCAATGGGCTTTTTTATTTCGCTTGACGATTTCGCTCTACAGCGATTTCACTGGAACGGATTATCCTCGTCAAGTGAGGCACCACTGTATGTGTTTATATTAAGTAAAAGGTATTGTGGGGTGGAATATGACAGCAAGTTAACAATACCTGAAGCGTTGCAAAACTGTCCACTGGTATTATAGATTCTGCAGCAGGAAGACTGTGGTTTGACCCAGTCAAAGTAGTCATCAAGCCAAGACGAAGGAGCATAGCCAATTTTTGTACTAGAATATGAAAAGAAACCATACTCTTTAGCCAAACTATGTCAAAGGGCATCTAAAAATAAGACATTTCCCCTTAAGTGTTATACATACTGTATACACACAGCATAGTTCAGTTCTTTTACAGTAGCTATCTTCTAGATTAGAATTAGACGTAGCCTATAATTCAATCAATTCCATCTGATTGAACTGTCATAAGGTATATGTATCTTCTTTTCTGAATTGCAGAAAATGTCATGAAACATTTCAGTGAAGTTCCAAGTGAAAGAATGTCTTTAGATTGGTTTCAGGTCAACAACACTTTTACAGAATGTGCTTCATAATGTTTTTCTTTAGGTGAAGGGAGAAGCACACAAGAATATAGAGAAAATTGCATCAAAAAAAGATCTCATCCAGTCTTCCTGAAATAGTGAAGCCACAACAAATTGATTATGTGAGATAGAATTCTGACTAAGTTAATTTTCCAAACTGATTTTAAAAAGATGATGGGACAGAACAAGCGATAATTAGTACAGGTGTTTAATAGCTGCATTCTTCTGTTTATTTCAAAAGGGCTAAAATGGCCTCAACAGCCTGTTGCTTTGTCTGGCTTTTTCTAAACAACTGAAACTATATAGAGAACATTACAGGACAACTGAGTTTACAATTGCTGAGGAATAGATGGGGCATAAAGTTGTTCAGGTATGCTGGAAAAGTTTTATTTCTATTTCAAACAGCTACTGGAGTCCACAGCAAATCTCCTGCTCTGACAAAAAAACTAATCAAGTTTGCTTCTAATTATTCTGGATATGATTCAACAAATATTGCAGGCACAATACTATGACAACCTGGTAAGAAAAATAGCAATTGAGCTACTAAAGCAGTTGACACTGAACCCCAAGTGTGAAAATGTTGCTTTGAAAAACCACTTAGCACGGTTGCGCTGGATTTAACCACTGGGCGAATGGTAGCTCAGATGCCAGCATGAACATGGGATCTCTAATACAATACACAGTGGAAAATTACTGATTCTGCCCTTGTGCTAATGATAGATCCTGCACTAGTACAAAAACACTGTTGGATTCTTCCCCAGATCAGCTGGCCTGGATATCACAGTTTGAATGCACAATTTACACCTATTTACAGAGACATTAGTCATTTGCTGAAGAAATTTTATGAAGAAACAAAACTGAACACTTACTAGCTGCTAATTTCTGCCGCATCAAATATTTGCTGTACTAGGGAGTTGTTGTCACACCCCACTCCACCACACACCATATTTTGCCCATCCAAAGTCGTATAATCATATCCTTCTTCAAGCACAAAGTACACTGGAGCACCTGCATGTAGGTATTTGCTGAGAGAACTGAAGTAATCCATCACATAGGAATCCTTATGCACGAAAAAGGGAAGAATAATATGAAGTTACTTCTGTAAACATTTTTCCCCATACTCCTCATCTCTCTATCACACATATAAAGAAGACACCCTTTGCTCATGTCAGAAAGGAATTAATGGTCCTTTTCAATATATCTGTTGGCACTCTTTTCTTAGACAAAGAATAGGGAAGGAGACACATAAAAGCCACTTACATCAGGCATGGATAGCCTCTGGTCCAAGCCAATCTCTACTTTGTTGATAACTGCTATGCTGAATGATAAAACACCCACAAATACGGATATCTGAAAACAAGAAGGAACAGTTCTGATTCAATTCACAGAAAAAGGTTTCATTAATACTATTCACTTATTCAGTATTGCTGGAAAATATAGTTCCCTTATTTCCCAATAAAACTCAAGAAAGAAAAGCTCATTATACTTCATCAGTAATATAACGCAAGCAATATGAAAGTTCAAAGCCATCAAAGAGTTTACTGAACAGTGGTGAATGAAGCACTCTAAAAATCCTATGTGGGAAAAAGAGAAATCTGCATAAAATTAGATATAAGTGGCTGAAATCCATGAGCTAAACTGCAATTTAATCAGTAGAGATTTGGTGAGTCAATTCTTCCTTAAGTTCCACTGATTCAATGAGCCTATTCTAGTTATGACTTGCTACTGAATTTCACCCAGTGAAATACAGGTATTTAAATAAATACCTAGTTTACATGTAGATTTTTTGTTCTGACAGTACAAAATATATTTTTACACAATCTGAACCATGAAGGTGTACATACCACTATGGGTCTCATCCAATCCTTTAGAAGAAATGGAGCATATATTTTTTTGAAGAATAAAAACAGCATGCTTTCAGAATGTTGTACGCTGCTGATTTCTTCACTACCTTTTATACAACACAGGATATCATATTTATTTTTCTGGAAAATAAAATACATAAATAAATATGACACTATTAAACGAAGATGTGCAGTTGCTCAAAACAATTGTCAAAAGATCATCACAGACTTACCTCTTGACGCTTGATGTCCAAACCCAAGAGACTTACAAAGCACGTGATCTGAAGGAGAAAGTCAATTAACACAGCCACAGCAGCAAAGAGGGAGAAAGTACGTACAGCCGGCATATTAGACAAACTCCCTAAAAAGAGAAAGAAATAAACAGAAATATATCTCACTACATAGATTATATGAAGTTTTTGTCAAAATGGGAAAGCTGATTTAAAAAGCATTCTAAGAACTTGATTCCACATAGGGATGACAGAAAGATGTAGTGGTTAGTGTGGTGAAATGGGACTTGGGGTTCCGTGTTCAAATTTCCACTAGGCCATGAAACTCACTTAACTATTCTTGGTTTAGTCACTTTCTCTCTTACCTTCACAGTCTTGTTGTGGACATAAATTAGGGAAAAGGAGAGCTATAGTCATGTGAAAAAGAAAGCACACCCTCTTTGAATTCTATGGTTTTACGTATCAGAACATAATAAAAATCATCTTGCCATCCAGACAAAAACAAAAAAGGCACCTTAAAGACTAACTTCAATGTGAGCTTTCCTGGATACACTCACTTCTTCAGACACATCCATGTCAAAAAGTGGATGTATATACAAGAACATTAGTAAATACAACCTCAGATAAACAACAACACATGACATAATACATTGTGTCATGATTTATTTTACAAAAATAAAGCCAAAATGAAAAAGCCATGTGTGAAAAACTAAATGAAATCTTACTGCTTCTATAGGAATTAAGAGGCTAAGTAGCAGCCAGGTGCTGCTAACCAAATACCCTGGAGTAGCTGATCATCAGCAAATGTGACCACCTCTATAAAAGCCAAGTTTTCACAGTTTGATCATTCGGAACATTCAGGTATACGTTAACACAATACCAAGGAGGAAACGTATCAGCAATGATTGTCGACAAGCAATTACTGGTGCCCATCAGTCTGGGAAGGGTTATAACACTATTTCCAAACAATTTAAAAGTCCACCATTCTACAGTGAGGAAGACTATTCACAAGTGGAAAAATTCAAGACAGTTACCAATCTTCTCAGGAGTGGACATCTGAGCAAATTCACTCCAAGGTCTGCAATGATCAGAGAAACTGCAAAAACTCCAAGAGTTACATCTCAAACTCAATAGGCCTCAGTTCATATGTTAAATGTTAAAGTTCATGACAGTACAATTAAGAAAAGACTGAATAAGTATGGTTGGTTTGGAAGGGTTGCCATGAGAAAAGTCTCTTCTATCTATAAAGAACATAGCAGCATGGATTTGGTTTGCAAAGTTGCATCTGGACAAACCACAAGACTTCTGGAACAATGCTGATTGGACAGACGAGACAAAAGTGCAGATGTTTTGTCATAATGCAGAGTGCCACATTAGCCAAAAACCGAACACACTATATCAGCACAAACACCTCATACCAACTGTCAAGCACCATGGTGGAGGGGGTATTGATTTGGGCTTGTTTTGCAGCCACAGCAACTGGGCACCCTGCAGTCACTGAGTTGACCATGAATTCCTCTGTATACCAAAGTATTCTAGAGTCAAATGTGAGACCATTGATCTGACAGCTAAAGCTTGGCCAAAACTGAGTCACTGAATAAGGTAATGATCCCAAGAACACCAGCAAATCCACAACAGAATGGCTGAAAAACAAAAGAACCAAGGTGTAATAGCCCAGCCAAAGGTCAGACCTCAACCCAATTAAATGCTGTGGTGGGACCTTACAAGAGTTATGCATAAACAAATGTCCACAAACCTCAATGAACTGAAGCAATGTTGTAAAGAAGAATGGGCCAAAATTCCTCCACAATGATTTGACAAACTGATAAAGTCATATAAAAAACTATTACTTCAAGCTGTTGCTGCTAAAGGTGGTTACAAGCTACTGAATCATAAGGTGTGCTTAGTTTTTCACACATGGCTTCTTCATTTTGGCTTAATTTTTGTAAAACAAATAACACGGTGTAATATGTCATGTGCTGTTACTCATCTGATGTTGTATTTACTTAATTTTCAGACCTGATTTTTATTATGTCCTGATACATACGACCACAGAATTCAAAGAGGGTGTCCTTTCTTCTTCACATGACTGTATTTTTGCTGCCTTGAGCTCATCAGAAGAAATATGGAATATAAATATAGCACACAAATAAGTCATATAAGCAGCATGATGAACGGCAAGAATGTTCCGTAGAAAACCTCCCCAAGCACAGTAGGCCAAATGAAGCTAACATGCTAATAACAGAATTAGCTAAATAACAAGAGAATAAAACCTGTGTTCTATCTATCACTCCATCCTACAGGACAGTCCATTTCTACTTTACCAGGACATTTGAATTATGATACTGAACTATAATTAAGTAAAGGGCAAGACATTATGAACAAGTAACAAATGGCTAAGAAACCATAACTCTTCATCATATCAAGAGTCTGGCAATTTGTTTTTCAGCACGTTAGGCACTCATTTACCTCATCTGTTATTTACCTCATCTGTTATTTATACAAACATAATTCTCTCTGTGGGGAAGAGCCTTGTTGTCAAAATGCTTTAATCAATTTTATCAGTGTGCTGATCAAGAAGAAAATGTATTCCTTTTTTCCTCATGACGGGAAATGGTGAGGGGGGAGGAAATGACAAATAGCAAAAAATGGGACCAAAAATTCTTACCCAAGAAAAAAGCCACTGTCTCTGAAAATGATGAAAGGAACATGCTAGGTGCCACATCTCCAAGAATCCGGCCAATCTGCTTATCCAGAGTTTCACCTTGAAGACGTTCATCTCTCTGAAATTGAAAAATAAATAAATTGGATGCACCTGCACAAACTGAAATGACTGCTTTGTTAAAAACTAGGTACACTGGATTACAGATTCTGGGCACATGCTATGCATACAAAAGTTGTATTAGAAGCCAATCCATTATACAACACAAAAGTCACAAAATTACCTGATATGCCTGAACCATAATGAAAATGTTATCCACTCCCACTGCCAGCACCAAAAATGGGATAACTTCAATAACAATCAGTGTTAAGGGGACTCCAAAGAAGCTGAAGATACCCAGGGAACATGCAACCGAACTCAGTACAATCAATACACCTGCAATGCCCAAGGAAATTTTTGAATCCACCTAGCAAATGAAGAAAGAAATCACAATATTATTTATATTTACTGCAACTTCTATCAATAGCAATTTATAAAAAAAAAAATTGTCCAATCACAGTCATTCTCAACAGAGGCCATATGGTCCCCTGGGGGCCCCTGGCACATTTGAAGGAGACCATAGACTGAAAACCATTCTTTACACACCACCTTATAAGTTTCACTATGTGATTATGCTGTCCTGACTCGGCCTACATTTCTTTCATTTTATGCTTATGGCTGTGGCCAAAAAAAGTTGAGAATGGCTATAATGCTATCAAATGTAATGATAGTTAATATTACCACTCACTACCCCAATTCCATTCTAGTTGAGTATAAAAAGTTACTTTACAAGTTGCACTGGAGTAAGAAAATACATTCCATTGGAAGCAACACAATATGTTGTCAAAGGCCCTTGTAATGTAAATTTCAGTGTACAACTATGGTGCCTAATCTGTAAAGAAAAACGTATACAGATCTTGTATTCTAAAGGAAGAAAAGACTTACTCTGAAGAACTAGAAACAATTTTGCCTCCCCTGTAGTTTAGAGAAGAAGCTTGCATCTAATCTGAAACAAGTATATGACGAGGCCAGTTTCTGGAAGTCTGTTTAGACTACAGTATCTTACTGTTTGGTGTCTGTGTAAGTGTATGTGTAAAGCAATGGGTGGGAACCTGCACCCTTCTTCAAGTACTATAAAAGCCCTAGCAAGCACAGTCAGTGAGGAGGGCCTACGGCAGCTGGAGTCTAATAACATCTGGAGGGCAACAGCTGCCCATTCCAATTTAAATAAATGACATGAAATGAATAGCATGAGGCAATACTATATTTCTATCTTATCCTACAAAAAAGAGAGATAATCATAGAAGTAGAAAAGCTGAAGTGTCAGCTAATACTATGTTAAAACGCATCAACGTCCTTTTCATTTGCCAAAAAACATTTTTTCAGCAATTGTAACCATGCATACCAAGAATCGAGCAGCACTCTTGATGTGTCCCAGAGCTATGGAGATGTACACAAACATAACGGCATAGCTAATTACAACAGTACCAACATCACTATTGCTTTCTCGGTTTATTTCATCCTCAACACTACGTTCAGCAGCAAACGAAATTGTTAAATTTGGGTTGTCATAATTTTTCACAAAATTGATAAACCTGAAAGACAAAGACAACAGTAATTTTTGAGAAAGGGCGACAAAGCTTTCACAATGGCTTCTACAGGTCCTTGGAGCAAGAGTTATTTCTATTCTCTTTAATGTGTTAGGTTTCTTCACAATAAAGGCATGGCTGGGACACAATACTGCATTTCCAAATGTGGAGAGCATCATATTTTCTATAAATTCTAAATTAACAAATTCTTCCAAACTCCACTCTCAAGCTGATGCATTCTTTTTTTAAAAAAAAAATGATGGAAAACTTTCCAGTGGGGAGTTTAGTAAGTTAGATTTATAAGACTACACCCAGGTTAGCAGAATGAAAATGTTATTTATGGCACATAATGCACTTGCATTTTATCTAATAACTATTTCAACTACAAAAGTAATTTTCCACATGAATATGTAATGGAATCAATGCATTTTATTTATTTATTTATTTATTTATTTATTTATTTATTTATTTATTTATTTATTTATTTTATTTTATTTTATTTAATTTAATTTAATTTAATTTATACCCTGCCTATCTGGACCGATGGATGATTTCTGAGAAGATTACAACAATTCCAGAAAACCAACAATTCCACACCAAAACCTTTTAGCTTCTTTTGCACAGGATAGGATAAAAATGTACAGAGATTATTTTGGCTAAGCCACAATTAGAAAGACTTACTCCTTTTCCCAAGCCAGAACTTTCATCAGCTTTCCTGTGTCATTGTAGTAATTCTGAATAGGAAATGTGATCACAAGGGCTGTGGCATTATTGTAATTTTCATCTATACATTAAAAAAAGAGAGAAAATGCACAAGGAACTTAAAAAAACATACAGGATACTTTTCTGTAGACTTCACAAGGAATATTCTGATATGCAAGTTATCTTTTCCAAATAGATTGTTTTAAAGCTTCTTTCCAAATCTAATTAATGCTATTCTCCCCGGATGTGAGCCAATTATTCTACTACCAAAAGAAAGCATTCTAGGTGCCATTCTAGCTGCATCCCTGTCCTCATAACTCATCCATGCAATGTAGTGCTTCGCTCTTCATAAGTTACCTCACACTTCTGTTTTCCTCCAGGGTGGTTATAGAATTTAATTCTAAGAGAATCAACTATTATTTCTCAAATGATACAATATTCAAATAAAAAGTAAAGAATATTAGCTCAGACAAAGGCTGGCAAATGTACATTGAAATAAGTTGGCTCTCCAGTGACTTAAAATTACATTAAAAAGGGAATCTTTTTTCACTCAGACTATTCACTTAGTTTAATTAATCTTACCTTTTAAACAAAAGGAGGATGAACACCATCACCGCATAATGCAACACAAACAAAAAATTTAATTGATTTTTTAAAATTGATCTCCACATAATGGTTGAAATCGTGCTGTACAGCTCGATGTGCGCACCAGTGACGATGTCAACAGCAACAACAAATCACTGCTGATTTAATGAGATCAGCCAATTTTAGAGTGTTTCACACAACACAACAAAATCACATGTATTCCAAAACTCCCAAAAGAAAATTTTCATCAGTGGCAATTTGCCACTGCTGATTACATCATCACGGGTGTGCACATGGCACTGCGAAACAGGACTTCAGTGAATATTTTCTATCTAGCTGCAAAACAACATATCTCATAGATTCCTTTAGAGAAAGCAACAGAACTTCTTATTTGCAAGTTGCCTCACTACATGGTCTACTATTCCTCACTACAACACTGGCTGAAATTCGTTGCTTAGCTGCAATAAGCTGCAACTAGAGTAGGTCCACTAAATCAGCAGGGACTGGTAAGTCAACTATTTCATAAGTTCTATTGATTCAATGAACCTAACTCTAGTTGTTACTTAGTACCATAAGCAGAAAGATTTCAGCCATTATGTGCTATGACAGAGATCCTGCTTTTAATCTGGGATACAAGGAGAATATTTCAGAACTCAGTTGATTGGCAAGAAGCTGCACACTGAAACTGCTGCATGAGACAGACAGCCTGAAAATGACAAAAATTGGCTTTGCCAACATGCATTTAATTAAATTAGAGAACTAAACTCCCACCTCTGTTTCATTACATCACACCTACCATCATATCCTCCCATCACTAGCCATGGGAAGACAGGACCACCAAATGTTCCTAAGCATGGATCATGAAGCAGGGTTGTATCATTCAAAGATGCCGGAGCCCTGTAAAATTTATTATGATGTCAGTAGTTATCTGAGAACTTTTAAATGCATATTACCTATGACCAAGGCTCCCTCTAAGGTGCATGACTGCACACCTGCGAGCAACTCTGCCCCCCCCCTCCGCGCAGCACTCCTCTTCCACACACCCACAGTGATAGTTTCCAGTCTCTCTGGTTCTGGTTGTGATGGATTATCATGTGGGGGTGAGGGTGGAGGCGCATGCACAGGAGAGAGCAGAGTCCCGCACGTAAATGGTGGAGCCCCATCCAATGGGGCTGAGGGAATATTCCCATTACAGGGAATGTTGCCAATGACAATACTGAGTAATCACAATTTATCAATTAATCCAACTAATACATCTGCTGTTAAGAGTGCATATGATGCTGAAATGAGGCAACCACGAGCTATTCAGCAAGATGGCGGAGCCTGTAAAACTTCTGATTTATTCTGAAAAGTTCTCATTTTTTCCCTAAGTCTCTATTTCATTCCACTGCTTAACACTTCATATCTAACAGTAGACCTTATCTGGAAGTAATGTTCATCAAAGCAGTTAATCCTCCTTATCTTAAAACAAGTTCAATATGCTGTCAAATCTATTCCAACATGGCAACCCTTTTCAGGGTTATCCACGTTACAGACTAGTCAGAAGTGACCTACAATTCCTTTGTTCTTGGGGCACTTTGGGACCATGTAGCTTGTCTCCCTACAAGCAGAGACACAGGATGTCTCTACTTGTAGGAGGCACAGCAAGAAATGAAACTTCCAACCTGACTCCACTGTCAGATACCTAATTCCAGGTATTCAGAACTACTAAACCTTCCAAGCAGAAAGACTGGCCCCATTCAAACAATGATTTAGGGCTTCACAAACTATTATGTGACATTAAGCCTACATTTCCCCGTTTAGACATAACAGGAAAATAGTCAGAATACAAACAGAAATTGCCAATTAAATGGGGGAGGGGGGATGAGGCTAGACAGAACTCATGGATTCACTCATGGATTCTATGCTTTAGAAAGCTTCAAATGGAATCCAAAGTGAGCCAGAGACTCATTTATTTTGTTACAGCAGGCTGAAGAATCTCCGTCTTAAGGACAATATTACAGACAAAAGAAATTCAGCCTGCCAAACTGATAAAGTAAGTTTTGAATTATTCCTATTTTCCTTAAGAGGATGGGGAGAATATCGCCACAAAGCTTACCGAACACAGTATAAGAAGTGAGAGTGGTAGTCGGCATAAACAAAAAATTCATCATGAATATTATGATCTAGGACAGAATGGCTGTTTTGAAAATAGTTGAGCACACTCAGAATAGTACAGTTGTTGTTGTAGGGAGCAAGAGGAGTCAGGCATATGTCCTTCAGCATTACAGTGCCATTATCGTAGGTAGCATTTATGTTTTCAATAGCATTCTGTAAGTCTAGCACCTGGATATATGAGAAACCGGAGAAGTGGCATTTAATACAGCAAAGGAACATGATTTTTCCTATTTTCATGAATCTGTCTATAATATACAGTGAATGAACCTCAGATAAAGTGCATTTTGACAAAAAGTTAGGCTCCTAACACAAACATAATCATCGATTTTAGATGCTCAAAAACCTGGAAAAGTCTGTTCTCAATACACAATCTAAAAGAGGTTAAAAGCCAAAAAGAAGCATCATAATGGGTGGGTGGGAGGAGAAAGACAGAAGGAGAATGTGCTGTCATTAACAAAAATAAAAAACTCATTCCACCTCCTAGCCAGGACTAAAAATCTATTTTATGTGCTTGTATAAGAAGCATTTTTGCCAAACATTTGGTCTGTCACGTTGTTCTTACTGAACTGATCCCTTGTTTTCAAGGCTGCTTTGATCAGTTTTGCTTTATGTCATCATTTGATTTTCCACAATCTCCCCTTTCCCCTTCATAACCTGAATCACAGTCTCCTGTGTTTAGCAAGGTGTACAAAATGCTGAAGCAGCATTCTGGGAGCTGAGCAGCAAAATCAGCAGGTAAGTATCTAAATACAGTTTAAGTGGTACAGCAAAAATTCTTAACAAGTGGTAATCAAAGGAAGGAAGTAGTAGTCCAACACTATCCCTTTATCTACCGAATGCGCAAAGAACCAACTGGTGTACTACCTGATGCAAGATATCTTTTGTAAGAGGAGGTCCAAAAGGAACATCATCTCCTGATGGATATGGAGAGTAGATATCTGGCTTGGCATGTGGGGCTTGAATAATAAGTTGCTCGGTGCGAAAGAAAGGTCCAAAGTGAGTATCGAAATATTCCTTCTCTTTTCGAGCTTGGCTACTGGGAGATGACCAGAGGTCTATAGGATTGGTAGTTAACTTGACAAATGTCAGACCTGAGGCACACATGACAATAATTACCACAGAAAAGAGAACAACAGGCCTTGGATTGCGAACACAGAAAGCCCCCCATGATGTAAATGTGACTCTTAAAGCATTCTCAAACTTTTCTCCAAGCCTTTCACACCACGTCGCTTCTCCTGCAAAAAACAAAAAAACAAAAAGCAAAAAGCAAAAAACAAGAACATGAAGAATGAAGGTTTCCATTTCCAACAAGTCCTTTAACTAAGTTCATTTTCCTGAACCCAAAATAGGTGCAAAATTGTCAGCATGACATGGAAAAGAGCATCATGCTATTGTTAATCCTGAATGCACTGAAAATAGGGCACTACACAGCCAATATATCAAAAGGCACATCTTCTATGCTAGGAGACAGTAAATGGTAGTGAGAAGAAAATGTTAAAATGGAGGGGTGGGCATTAGCTAATGTTATTTTAAAATAGAATGACATTATTTGATCTCTTTTATTACTGAAAATAACACAAATATAAATGTACAGCTGATTATTCAGGAAATACATGATGTACAGCTGATTCTTCAGGAAAAACTGTTCCACAATAAAAACAATTCACATTAGGCAATTAAAACCATTCATGCAGTAAGAGAATACATGATACATGCAGTCAAACTAAACTGTTATGTCCTAGAACTTACCAGCATTCTGATGTGAGTTAACAGAATAAGCAATGTTGCTGTCAATAGGTGTGTATTCAGAAACAAAGTGTCTTTTCCTACAATGAGATATATACACAGACCATTATTTAGGACATGATTTTAAGATTTGTCTTATTACTGCAATTTCAAGATAAACTAGGATACAGTTTACAAATATTATATTTGGCTGGATATAAACCTAATAACACAAGCTGTAGAAACAGACAACTGTGACAGAACCTGATCTTTTTGGTATGTGAAGCTGTGAACAGATCTTGAATGGAACAGTTCTTGAAAAGTTTTGGAAACAGACTCTTCACTAGCAAACAGTACATCAACTTCAACAGCATTCCAAACACCCAGATATAAGCCAACTGCAACTGCTAAGATGTTGAGGAAACACCTAGAGGAAACCTGCACCAAACCTGACCACTTCTGTAAAGCATTCAGGGTCAAATCAATGGCTGTCCTAAAGGATTCTGTTCTGACTTCGATCAACCAAATACCTATGCAAACTTCACATATGCTGCTCACATTTATGGCAAAGGAGTGAGGGCTCTATACTTCAATACTCCTCTGTGAAATAGTCTTTTTTCCCTCATGTCAGAAGCACTACAGTGAAACTAATAAATGTATCAGATAATTTTGTCCAATAAGAGGCATTATCAAGAGTATATGGGATAGCTAACTTATCATTGTGCACGTGGAAGGGTATAGAGTACACTGACATAGGTGTGAAATTGCCTCTTCTTCTGCACTCTCAAATAACAGTGTCAATGCAAAAACCCCATTTTCACAGGTTCACTTTGATTCTGCCAACTCCACTCCATGGCCCAGTAGTAAATTCCAAGGAACCCAGTTCTCTGTATGACTGGAGGTTAAACTTTCCTGGGGTTCCATCCAGTTTCAGAGATCTATAGTTCTTGTTTTCTGCATTTATAATCCTGGTATTCTCTGCTGTTTCTTCCAGATTTACAAATGTTCTCAGTTTTTTTTTCTTGATTTCAATCTGGGGGTGGGGAGGCAGGATGGTAGCCAAACAATAGGTGAACAGTTGATATAGATGTTTTGAGTCTTCCACTATATTCACCATATGTCATTGGATGCACAGGTATTTTCAGCACAACCCAGTATCTATTTTCCGATCACTACATGATGTACTAGCAATTGTGAACCAGCCCAACCCTTTCCTATGGCTATATGCACCTTTTTGGATCCCTGGCAGGGGCTAGTGTTATTGTTTTATTAAGCATGGTAGTGCTCACTGGTGTTGAACCAAAGCAGCACTGATAGGTGTTTCCTCCAACAATGCAGTATTATATCACTTAGGTGGTAAGCCAATGAAGGAATACACCACTTACCAATAAATGAAACAACAACAACAACAACAACAACAACAACAGCTTTTCCCCACTCAGGGGGAAGCAGGAGAGATGAGGGGGCATGGAGGCTAAGACAGAGGAATGGACTAAATTGGATCACTTTGAGATATGGTGTGGTTCCCTATCCTGAAACCACCAGATCCTGGCATGTGAATGTAATGATCATTCGAAATCTCAGTGATCATGTTTAGCCCAATCTAGCCTAGGATATCATCACTGTCTAGTTGTACCTTCATTTTAACAACAGTGGTTGGCTTTGAGCACATAGTAATGATTCTACAGCTTTCACTGAGTGCTATGTCTACCTGTTTTGAACAAGCTGAACTCTACCACACCAGACTGGTTTATTCACCTGCAAAGCAGCATAGGGCCAAGGCTGTACATCTTAGTGTTAGTGCTTGCGTGCCACAGCTAGTCCTGATCACTTTCAAAATATACTATTGCTTGTGGAGGCCTTTTCCTTTGCATTGTGGTAATGTTTTTATGAGCTTCCTCAAATAATGCGAGGAACATGTACGTATTCAGACATCCCCTGGGAATGACAGCACCCTGTCAGCTGATCCTTCCACTCCAAAAGCACCACTAGAATAGTGACTATAGAATGGTACAGTTGCCTTTTATAGGTTGCACGTCTAAATAGAATGTTTCTGTCTTATCATTTTATAGTGCTGAATGTATTCATTAATTTTATCACACTTGGTTTCAGGTGTAGATCACTTGAATCTTTTTAAAACCACTATGGCTGAAATCTAGTAGTAAGTCACAAACCGAGTAGGCCTAATGAATCAATGGAATTTACAAAGGAGTTGATCCACCAAATCACCAGTGATTCAATGGACCTACTCCACTTGTAACTTACTATGGGATTTCAGCCTATATGTGTCAGGAAGTCTAATCTTCAGTTTACCATAACCTTCTCCTGAACATAGAGACTATCACTGATGAAGAATTCATGTTCCACTCTTGCTGTGTAATCCTTCCGTGAAAAGCACAACTCAAGGAAAACATTATCTTATTTTTCAGTTTAATGTACAAAATGTTCCTTAATTCTTCAGCGCCATCTTACAGATACCATTTAAACTCTTCTCAGGTCTGTGCAGAATGCAAATCTACAGGCTCCTAACATAAAAATATAAACAAATATACCTCTGTCACAGATCTGAAAAAGCACTTGTAACATTTTGCACAATAGTCCACACAGAGCCACCATCACTGCCTGTTTCCTGCTCAACTCAATTTGTATATACTTTATACCAGGAGCAGGAAAGTTGGGAGCTTCCAGACCATACTTTCTATTGTTCCAGACCTGTTGTACTGTTAAACTACAACACTTTATATTGTTAAACTACATTCTCCATAATTTCTGACCATGCTGTTTGGAGGTGATGGGAACTGAAGTACAACAAGAATGGAGCACAAGGTCCCAACCCCTCCCCTGTCCAACAGCAGTCGTGTTACTGCAACCTCTGTACTTCTTGACAGTTCTCGCCTTGCTTTTCATAACGAGCAGTTCATGAAATATGCATGTTAATAGACAGAGCTACAGCTATTTTGACTGAGAGCACAACATTTAGCTTTTACACCTTTTAAAACAGATTTATCTCTTAATTTCAAACCTGTTATAGACTTTTGACTTTTCAAACAATACATTCAAACACTCAAAATGTCTGTTTTCTCAGCAAGAGTACAACTGCATCTACAGAAGAGTTTGTACAAACCAATTTTTCTAGAGGCTTCTATGAAATATGAGACAATTGTTTCATTGTACTAAACATCAATTGGTAAGAATAAAAAAAAGGAATCAAGTGCTGGATATACAATTGGGTGCATTATTTCCCTATACACTCCTTTTTAAAGCAAGCAATTAGGGCAGGAACAGCCTATGACTACTAACCACTGTTCACAGGACAGTTGTTTGCTTTGTCTCATTTTCTGTCCCTTTGAGATTTCAGAGCTACAGTTGATTCAGCTGAAGATATAATGCATGATCGATCCTGCAATGCTGGAGTTTTGCCTAACACAACACCACTATAAAAAGCGACCTCAAGGCATGCCACTCAACCAGTTTCTAACTCAATTAATAGTAGCTTGCGCAGGTCTGAAGTTTACAAGTGTTTAATTGCTTGACCTTCACTTTTATGTATCAAATGCATTTTTAATAGATTGCAGGGAATGTGGTATGAGTGAGTAGTTAACTGATCAAATACTGAATAAAAACCAAGTGTTGTTTTGCTATGGATATGTACTGAACAGCACTATTGAAACTGTGTATTTCTTTACAGTAAACAAGTTCATAATTATCACCCCACCCCCCACAATAGATGGTGTGTGTTTTTTAGAGAGAAATGGCTATTTACCTGTAACACCAAACTCCAAAAACCACTCCAAAAAAGATAAGTAAAAATGCTGTGTAGGCGATCCACATGATGACATACATGGCATCCAGGCCAAGCAGAAGCCAAGGTGCAGGAGGTGAAGGAGGCTGTGGTTTGGGGCCACAAACAACAGAACAATCCTGACAACTGCAGGGTCCTGTGACATCATCCACTGACTCATTGCAGCCTTTGGTAGCATTATTCATTGGAGTCATCCCATGGGTAGGAGTATCTAAAAAGATAAAAGTTCGCACGCAAAAGCAGAAAGCTTGTAGTTATAGAAGAGAGTGGACAACTTCCACATGTGTCCATCTCTGGACCTTGAAGAGCTACATTCATTCGCACAACCCCCATGCCATTGCTTTTCTTACAACAGTTTGGCTTTTTCCGCACTGGAATTTCCTGTAGCACCCTCCAGCAGTCAAAATATATATTTCATTTTAAAAATATGTGACCCGTAGGTGCTGCAAGCCCCCCAAAACTTGAAAAAAATGCCCCCACCCTCCAGAGAACACAAGGACAATTAGAGGATTTTCCCCCCAAAATTTTCTTTCTTTTCTTTTCTGGGAGATTTGGGGGTGCTATAGACTGGGTTTTTTAAAATAGATATAAGCAAATATGAATAGTTTTAATTAAAGGCTTCATTACTAAATCATTAGAAAAGTTTCAGTTCAACAGCATGAACATGTTTGAACAAAAATAACAAAGGGACACCCATGTTTGTCCCTTGCAACAAAATAACAAATCGTCTTGTAGGGCCTTACAGACCAGAACAGTAGCAACTTTTGACCATCCAGAAGTTGACTTACAAGTACTCCCATCAACCCTCACTACAGGACAGATGGTTTAGATCAGGGGTCTCAAACTCAATTTACCCGGGTGTCACTGGAGGCAGAGTCTGGGTGAGGCTGGGCCGCATCAGATTTTCTGCCAAGCAGAGCAAAAGCCATAAGAAGCCGCCAAGGAGTTTCCTTAGCCCGGATGGGGCTTCGAGGAGGAGGAGGGGCGTGCGAGCCCTCGTCGCCGGCCACGATCCCCTCCAGCTCCTTCTTCACTACCATCCTACCACCACCAGCAGGACGAAGAAGCGGAGAAGGGAGGGAGCGCCAGCGACCACCTAGCGGGGGGGGGGGGAGGGCACGACTTAAAACTTTTTAAAAACCCTCACAGAATTGCCTTCCCAAAGGACAAAAGCCCCCATCAGTACCTGCGAAATTAAACAGAACGAGGTGGGGGGGCACAGGCACTACATCTGTCCTGTAGTGAGGGTTGATGGGAGTACTTGTAAGTCAACTTCTGGATGGTCAAAAGTTGCTACTGTTCTGGTCTGTAAGGCCCTACAAGACGATTTGTTATTTTGTTGCAAGGGACAACAACCTTCCTCTGAGGGGCCTTCTTTAAAAAAAAGGCACACTCAGCAGAAGCAGCTACCCCCAACCATGACAGAGGACCAAACTTTGCGAGGCGAGTCCAGGCAGCCTCCAGAGCCGAGGCGGCTGAAGCAGGATGAAGAGGAAGAGGAGGAAGCACCGCCGGGTGCTGAGGCGGCCACTGGCCGGGCTGGTGTTGGGGGTGCCAAGAAAGACAGCCAGACAGCCACTTTCCTGGAAGAGGCGGTGGCAGCGGCAGCTATTGTTGGCGGCTTGGAGGTGCTCTTCCGAGGACAGGAGCAAGCTCCGTTCTCAGGCATCGCTCAGCAGCAGCTCGGGCGCTCAGGGAAAAGGGCCAGCAGCGTGCCTCGCTTGCCGGCTCTCTCCCAAGACAGCACCTCTTGCACCCTCCATCCTGAACTGCAGCCTGCCAGCCGGCAGACAGGCAGGCTGGCTGGGAGGCTGCAGTTCCAGATGGAGGGTGCAAGAGGTGCTGTCTTGGGGACAGCCGGCAAGCGAGGCGAGGCTTTTTTTTGACTCTTGACAGCAGAGGACGTGTGGGCACTTCAGGGGGGTCAGGCAAGGCGGGGGCCACAAACTATCATCCGGCACACTGCAAATAGCCCCCGGGCCGCATGTTTGAGATCCCTGGTTTAGACCAATGGAAACTGGAGTCCATCACTATATGGGAAAAACACAGGTTTCCCAGGTTTCATGTTTAGTAGATACACTCTACTTTATCAAATGCACAGTTACATTGCCATTTGAACACAACTACAGTAAACATGGCTGACTTTTTTTAGTACTGAATATGACAGTATGCCCTTGTGTATCGGTTATTGGAGATCATGAACACAGAGTGCTGTTGTATTCATGTCCAGTTTGCAGCCTTCCTATAGGTAAATGGCTGGCCACTATGGGAACAAAATGCCAAAATTGATAGGCCTTTGGACTGATGTGTAGTGACTCTTCTTATGTTCTAAAACACACCATTTAAATATTCCAAGATAGCAGTTCCCACTAGTTATGCTCAATAAGGAAAAATATTTTAATTAATTTCTGTTTCTTACCTGAAAATATCGGGATCATATTGAAAGGAGTTTGGCCATTATCCTTACTGAACATGTACTCGATCCAGTTTGTTGCATTGCATTCTTTAACATCTTTTCCACACAATAATCCCAATGCTTTAACATTGCTTGATGGGGCCTCCACATCTTTACAGGCATTATACATAGCTGAAGTGCAATTAAATAAAGGAACAGACCAAGACAGCGATATTGAAGGATAAAACAAAAGCAAAAACCTAAAAGCTAAATCAGCAATAAAGCAATCTGAGTTCAACCCAAGAGAACTAAAGAGGAACAGTTTTGACTCAGTTCTAGATAAGCACTTCAAGTACTTCATCTAACCAGTTTCCTCATTACAATGGGTATCCCCATTGTTATCTGTCTACTGCAATGTAAGTGAGAAGCATTTATTTTTTTCAGATTGCCTTTCACACAAATCAGAACTGCCTTCTGTAAAAATGAGCCATGCAAAGAAGGTAGGAGACAAGGACAAATAACACAACCCAATGCTATAGCAGCATATTCTGTTTATTATGGCAACAAATGCTCTATTCAAGACACTCCCTCTAGCAAGGCAGGATATGACAAAGTGATTATCAAGGCAATTGCTCGACTTTAATTGCTGCCCAGCTAGATAAAAGTGAATTACATCTCCTCATAAGGCTTTAACAAAATGGAACAATTCTCAATTTTTCCTGTTGAAGAACAATGTAGATAAAACTAATTGCTACCTCTACATTGATTTAAACCATTTACCTGAAAGCGAAGAACCAATTTAATTATTTCTCATATTTATATGCACTCAACCAACAAAGACACTTTATTTTCATTTCATGAGAATGCTCTTATTTGCCCAGTGACCATCAGACCTTACTTAACCTAGGAATCATAAGCATTTCATTTGTCTGATGGTTTAGTTTTGTGAAAGCAAGGCTAGAACATGTCAGAGTGAAGCAGAAAGGAGCAACAGTGGACAGATGGAAAAGCAAAATTGACAGCACACAGGTTCCTATATTCCCATACGCACAATGCAATCACATCTATTCAAGAAGTTATTAGAGTTGCTGGTTGTTCTATATTCCTTTAAGAAATATTTGAAATACCATATGTCCACTCAACAGATTAAAAATATATAAATGCACATCCAAGTACTGAATAGTATAAGCAATATTCAGTAGGAAATTAGCATGCTTAATGATAATTCTGCACAATTGTTTTTAGACCTCTCTTACTGATTGAACTGTTTTGATTTAAAATAAACTACACTGCTGTTATCTCAAACAGAGGGGAAGAATCAGCTCCACAGTCTAGGACAGTGGTTCCCAACCTTGAGTAACCCAGGTGTTCTTGTACTGCAGTTCCCAGGAGTCTTCACCATTAGCTGTGCTGCCTGGGGTTTCTGGGAACTGCAGTCCAAGAACGCCTGGGTTATGCAAGGTTGGAACCACTGGTCTAGGAGACTAACCTGAACTCCTCTGACCTCTCAAACTCTAGCTATGAGTATTCAGGAAGAGAGTGTCAACATGTGAGGTTCCATGGAAGCTTGAAAAAAGGAATAGGGGAAGGTAGGTGATGCTATTTCCCTTATTTACACACATTATATATGGAAATGATTATTCATTATACAATTTTTAAAGAATTGAAAAAAATGGAAAAAATGCAACTAATCCGTCCATTTCCTTACCATTAGCAAATGTTTCTCCAATGTAATACTGTAGCTCTGTAATGCTGGTTTTATTTGTTTTTGTACTTGGATCTAGATATGGTTCTGTCTTTGTAACATTTAGAAATGCAGATTGATGAGGACTGCAGGTGAGTTCACAGAACAGGTTTAATAAATTATAAAAGCATGATGGACACCTAGAAGGCAAAATTGTCCAGTGCTCAGGTTATTCAGCTTCAGGGATTTGTACATTTTTAGTTATGTGTGCATGGAATAAAGGCAAAAAAGTATATTCATTTTGCAGAAAGAAAACAAAGCAGATTTAAGTGTCAACCTTTAAATTAGCAGTATATTCTTGAAATCTGTGGATAATCAGCTGAACTTTCTAGCTTTTTTGTATAGGAAATACCAGGAACAACTTTAGAAAAATAAATCCAACTAAATAAAGTACAGTAGTGAAGTTGCACACAACCAGTGACCTTATCTTATCTGTGCGTACTCAAAAGTCAGCCCCAGTATTTCCACAGAAATTACTCCCATATTAAGAGAGCATGCGCTTGTAGTCTAAGACTCGGAAAACACCATGCAACATTTTGCCCTCACCACACTATAAAAAGGGCAAATTGAATCACATATACATACTGTACATAAAAAATTACAAATAAAAATGTATTACAGAATTTCTTAAGATAACTCCTTTCTTATTTCTAGATTAAGCAGAATAAAGCAGCCAATGTTCATACATATCAACTTGATGAACCTTATCTGAAACTTGCTTATTAAAATGCATCCACCTAGTAGCATTCTATCATGAACAGAATAATATCCAGAATATTATCTGAATTAAGAGAGATATAATATTGAAGGTGTAACATTTCCTTCACCTTCTACAGAAAACTGAATTCCTCCTTACTTCCTGTAGTGTACTGAAAACCAATAAATCCCCTCCCTACACAGAAGGTCCCAAATGCAACAGCTCCCCCACATACCTAGAGTGTCATAGCCACCTACAGTGGTCTGGTAGCCCAGATAGGTGGCGTACAAATCAAATCAAATAAATAAATAAATAAATAAAATACCTGGAAAGAAACTGCAGAGGCAGTTCCAAGTTGGCTTTCAGAGTACGAAGTTGCTCAACATCGCAACAAAGACTCACATTCTCAAAGAGGAAACCTGGGCAGAGTTCCTTAAGGAAAAAAAATATATACTTAAAAATATTTTTAAAATAATGTGGCCTCAGATTTTCCCTACTCACGAATCAAGGTGACAAATGAAATATTAATCGTTTTATTAGAAATATTAATTCAGTAACATAAAAATATACTGATTAATCTGATATGCAAATGTCTTTTGCACCATTTCTATTTCCATTATCCATTTCTATCCCCATTTCTAAAATTAAATTATGATCCTAATAATTATACATATTCTACTAAATTTTAAGATATAGTTAGTACAACTTTAATTCATAAGAGACCTACCTGAACCAAATCATAGCCATCCTTTGGTAGTGGCAATGCTGATCCATTATATTCACAATTATATCTTTTATCTGCAAAAGCAGTCCCACACTGGCCATACCAGATACATGAGTCTGCAAATACCTATACAGCAGGGGGGAAATGAATTAATATTCTAATTAAGGACTTACACAAGATGATAAGAAAGAAAAGTCAAGCATGTCACAGCAATACGTCTGTTAATCTTGATGCTGCAACAGGCTAATATGATTATCAGCTCATATCAAGCACCACAATTTTAACAGATATTTTAATATTTACTGGATACCAGAAGTTAAGGAAACCCAGGTTTCAACATACTCACTACCTTGTTTGAAATGCAGACCTGCATTTGAAGATTATTTCATTTTCAAAAGCAATCACACATGTGCCATGGGGTTTGCTACTGGCTAAATAAATACAGTACAAACTAAATACCCTGTTGAATACTCAGAACTACTGTTGCAATTTTGTAGATCTTGTCTAATGTCTCTGATACCAACTTGTATTTTTAAGAATATGTATAAAGGGATAACTATATTGATCTTCTGTATTTCTACTGTACACTATACAGTGGTGCCTCGCATAACGAGCGCACCGTTTAACAATGAATCCGCATACCAATGCGGATTTTGCGATCGCTAATGCAATCGCATGCCAATGTTTCTTCGCAATGCAAGGGGAACAGATGTCCGGCAGTTCGAAAATGGCCGCCGGAACATGGGGAAACATCACAGAACGGTGAGTTTTGGGCCCATTTCAAACGCATTAAACGATGTTTAATGCCTTCCAATGGTTTTTTTTTTTTGATCCGTATAGCAATGTTTCCCCATAGTGAAGGTTAATTCCTCGCTACGCGGGGCACCACTGTATATCCTGTTCTCATATAAGAGATGTATAGAAAGATGGAAACTGACTGAATGTACTGCTAAAATCAATATTCACAGATGTTTGAAGTTTGCAAAAAAATCATTTTTTCTGCTGGTATCTAGAATGCAAATTTTAATATCTGAAATATATTTTCAAATGGGAAATTTTGACTTTGGTCCTGAGTGTTTCTTTTAATTGTTCTGACTTAGGCAGACTTAAAAAATCAGGTTTCATCGCTATTAAATGTAAAAACATAATTACCACTGTATGACAAATGCCTGTTTCTTTCAAAAAATAACTATGAAATCAATACATGCCAGTTAGCTTCAGCATCCAAAGGGGAGTCAATGAGCTCTACAAAAATTATACATGGCAAATAGAAAGTGAACAGGAAGAGGCTTCTCTTCTTTTACCACTAGAACTCAGTATTCAATAGCAAAGTTGACAGTAGATTTAGGAGTGACAAAAAAAGATTAACAAATGGAATTCTCCACCCAACATGCAGTTGTACACTAAAGGCTACAAAAAAAACCCTTTCATCACATCAAATGTTCTAATATTGTGATGTATTTTACTGTTGTGAGCCGCTTTGGGTCCCTTGTTGGGAGAAATGCGGCATATAAACAAAACAACAACTACTACAACTACAACTACACCAGCTACAGCTGCTGCTGCTGCTGCTGCTGCTGCTGCTGCTACTACTGCTACTACTACTACTACTACTACTACTACTACTACTACTATGAATACTATGAATACTAAGAATACTAATAATACTAATAATACTAATACTAATACTAATACTAATACTACTAATACTACTAATACTACTACTACTAATACTACTACTACTACTACTACTACTACTACTACTACTACTACTACTACTACTACTACTAATAATAATAATAATAATAATAATAATAATAATAATAATAATAATAATAATAATAATAATAATAATAATAATAATAATAATAATACCCAACAAACACCTAGGAAAAATTCAGGTGCTATAAGATAAACTTTCCAGAGATCTTTTTTGAAGAAGAATATTTAGGTGAAAATTTTGTTTTGGTACAGCAGAAGAAAACTACCTAGAGTGAACACATATATTTGGGAACAACCATTAACAGCAAATGAGTGATCTTAGAAACCACATTTTAATATTTATATGGTTTATACTGGAATGGAAAACCTTCTCAGCCTTCAAGTCAAACTGGTTCCAGGCAAACTTGAAAAAGCCATGTATCAGAGGGGGAGGACACACCTAAAGTGGGCAAAGCCATCAGCTACAACAACCAACGTCATTACCTAGACCTCATTTATGACCATACAGACATAGGGATATGCAGCCCGAGATTTCTTATTTACATTTAATACCTACATTTAGTATTGTCTATCAAAAGTATGGGGTTGTATTGCAGGAAAGTATGTTATGGGTGCCAGGTTTCCCTGCAGCCGATTACAGAAAAGTATTAACTACAGTACAGCAATAACCTCAAATCTGAGCTGAGGATGCTAGAATTATCACTACTCAAAATTCAAGTCAACTAAACATTGTCTTGGCAAATTCAACAAGCAACTTCTTTCTGAATGAATGAAGGCATTTTTGTTCTCCCTTATCTACTTGCATAACACTTCCTTTAATATTGATTTAATCAGAACAATGTGTTAAAAAGTTGCACAGTCTTAAATTTTTGTAATGAAATGTGTACTGAAAATCACTGAAGTTTCACAACTAAAGATGAAGTTAGAGAAAAATCTGCAGTGCAAAAAATTCTTAAGATAAGAGGTTTCACATGCACCATGTGACAGTCATCTGATAATAACACGCCATTCAAGTGAATGGAAGGAAGCATCTGTCTTTTGTCTCAGACGACAGAGTGCTCTATTCAGACACCACAGACTAGGATAGGAAGGAAACACTGTACAGAGAGCTGACATAATGGCAATAGCCCTAGTTCGGACCTTATTCATCACTGAGTGACTCACCACTAGACAATCACAAGCAAACCACTATTCTCTTAAACATATTAGTTTTTAACTCTTCCTTGGGTTGGGCACCAGAAAGCTGTGGATTATGCAGAAAGTAGAAAAAAGTTCCAAAAACCATGCAAACTCAGCTTCCTTTCCCTATTCCACAACAGGAGGACATTAATACCGGAAACTTTTCAGAGCTATTGTAAAGAAGGGATAACTACATTAGAGAAAAAGATTCTTCACCCACAACTCTCCATGGGCTGGATGACATTAAGGCGCATGTATTACTTGAACAGGATTACTGACAAGTTTTTTTTAGTCAATTTCTGATTTAATACCTGGAAAATACATTTTAAGTATTATGCGAATGCTAATTAGCTAACTAAATTATGCTTTTAACTCTTACTGATGCAACAGCCACAAACCAACTATGTTTACAACTCATAATTATTTTAAAACAATTAATGTTTTCTGACTCAATGTGCATTTCTAAGATTTTTCTGGGCATGCTTTTCAGTAAGCAATATTTACAGCAAAATTAACTCAAAAGAAAAAAGAATTCCCTCCACTGTCAATCAAATAAACCAATTTAAAGAGGTTTTCATTTGATTTCCAGTTGAAGCTTTCAAGTGTTCAGAAACCAGCTGGTTCAAAATGCTGTAGCCAGACTGCTGATGCACTGGTTAAAGGAAACATGTAACTCCCTTATTACAAAAACTTCACTGGCTGCCAGTCTGTTTCCAGGCCCAATTCAAAGTGCTAGTTATAAAACTCCATACAGTTTGAGTCCAGGCTATTTGAAGGATGGTATCACTCTATATGAAACTTTTAAGATAATCTGGGGAGGCCATTCTCTCAGTTATACCACCTTTCCAAGCTTGTTTGGGAAGGATACAAGAGAGGGCCTTGTAGGCTTTGGAATAGCCTGCGTCAAGAACCCAGGTTGGCCCACTCTCTCCTGTCTTTCCGTCATCAGGCAAATACCTTCCTCTTCAAGCAGGTTTTTAACCAGTAAGTGTCTCAAGAATGGTCATTTAAAATCTTACAGATGTTTAAATATTTTACATTATTTTTAATCTTAATATACATTTGTTTTCAATACTGTATATGTATTGTATATACCATATTTTTTGCTCCATAAGACGCACCTCTCCATAAGACGCACCTCATTTTTAGGGGAATAAAACAGGAAAAAATTTTCGGGCAATTTTGGCCTGCTGGCCCCGCAGGAGGGTGGGGGGGAGTCTCGGAAGGGTCCTGGAAGGCACTCTCGGACCCTTCGGAGGCTCCCCACCCACCCCCGCTGGGCCCTGGAGAGCGCTGTTCACTCGATAAGATGTACACACTTCCCTCCCACTTTTTTTGAGGAAAAAGTGTGTCTTATAGAGCAAAAATATGGTAGTAATTTTAAAACTGTTGTTTGTTCTATCATTTTACTTCTTGTGAACCTCTTTGGCTCCTCTTTGGAGAGAAAGGTAGCATATAAATAATTGAAACAAACTAAAAACATTGTTTTAAAGATAGTATAAGCTGGCTTTATAACTCAGTGGTTTAGGTATGACTTCAATGTTGGGAGTTCAATACCCCATTGTGCCTCTTGTGAATAGAGCCAGCCTGTGTGGCCATGGGCAAACTGCACAGTCCCAAGGCATTCCCAGAAAAAGGGAATGGTAAACCACTTCTGTGTGTTCTCTAGGTAGAAGACACTGAAGAGTCACCATGTCAGAATTGATTTGAGACATGCAATTATTACTATTAGAGATAAGATGCTATGTTTTTCTTAGGAAGGACCTTCAGTAGTTCTCTGTACATAACGTACTTTGTTTACAAGAACATATTCATATGGTCTATGTTCAACCTTGGCTTTTCTCCTAGAAAAAAGGGAATTTTTGAAATTATATTGTATCAAATCTCTCCTGTCTCTGTTCCTTAGCAGCTATATATGAAGATCAGCAATACAACCCCCACAAATAGTGAGAAAGTATGGTAACAGAGATTAGTAATTAAGCAATTAGTCTGGGTTCAGCTACACAGTCTTTTGACCAACCTTTGGAAAGCGTGCTTCACTTTCCTCAAGGTCTTGATCTTCTGTGACTATATGAGGCTTTGTTGAGTTTTAGACTTTCTTCTTTTTTGTTGAAGCTCTGCTGGTGTTTGTGGATTTCAATGACTTCCCTGTGCAGTCTAACATAATGATTGCTGGTGTTGTCCAGTACTCTGTGTTTTGAAATAGAATCTCATGTCCAGCTTGTTTCAGGGCATGTTTGGCTACTGCAAATTTTTCCGGTTGTTTTAGTCTGCAGTGTCTCTCATGCTCTTTGATTCTGCTGTGGATGCTGCGTTTTGTGGTTCTAATACATACCTGGCCACAACTGCAAGGTATCCAGTATACTCCTGCAGTGGTGAGAGGGTCCCTTTTGTCCTTCGCTGACCGTAACATTTGTTGTGTTTTTGTGGTGGGCCTGAATACTGTTTGTAGGTTGTATTTTTTCAAAAGCTTACCCATGCGGTCCGTGGCCTCTTTGATGTATGGCAGAAATACTTTATTTTTGGGTGGCTGTTTTTCCTCTTCAGTTTGGTGTTGTTTTCTTAGTTTGATGGCTCTTGTGATTTCATTCTTAGAATAGCCATTTGCCTGTAGGGCCCAATTCAGATGACTGAGTTCGGTGCTGAGAAACTGAGCTTCACAGATTTTCATGGTCGACCAGTGTTTTATGCCTCTTTTTTGTCGTGGCACAAAGTATGTGCCAAAAACACATACCACACAGACTGGTACATGTTTTTGGCACATACTTAGTCTAATACAACACCACCTGCTGCCTGGGCTTATTTTCATCTCCAAATGAAACCACTGTGAAGCAGGATATTCCTGTATTGCCACAGATATTAGTCCTGTCTCTAAACAGAAGTGTAGGTCAGTTGGCTGCTAGGATTTATTATTTAACTTTGTGACATGGAAACCACAGCACCATTTTGCCAGTCATAATTACAGATATATACTCATTTCAAAAGAAGAGCAAAAAGAGGTATGGAATTCCTCTACTGTTGATATCAAAGGCACTTGTCAAGTCATTCAATCCTGCCTCCAAACAACAGTGAGTTTGTCTGCACTAAAATCCTTAAAGAAGCATTTGGAGTGTTTTCTGTTTTCCCTTGATACAGAATATTACCTCTTGGGAAAATATCTCTCACAAAGTAGTTCATGAAAAGAAGGTGAACAAAAAAAATATACCGATGTATAATTTTTAATGTTTGCATTAAGAAATGCTCTCACGAATGTTCATGTACCATGTTCCATCTGAAAGTAACAATTACAGTTAAGAATAATTTTGTCAGTTTTTCACCCAGTGATTTAACTTGATTTGAAGCTTATCGTCAACCAAGAGAATGTGATTGCATCATTTCTTATTTTGCATACTCCTATGCAAAAAGCAACTCTTATGTTTACAAACAGCTTACTGCAGCTTATTTAAAAACAACAACAACAAAGTACACAAGAAAATTACACGTTTATGTTCCTGTTGTGATCTGTCATCTCTTCCCTACTCAATTACCATATGAATATATATGAACATGTATAGAGTACAAGTCTTTCATATATGCCAGGAAAACAGTTGGCATGCTTCTACAAAACATTTGCCTTTTCAAGAAGAATTGAGGCACCATTGTTTTAGTTCCACAATGTTTCTTTTTACAAAACTTCCAGTGGTATCTTGGCACAGTTTTGACCAGTGTTCCCTTACACTGATGACAGAGCAAAAATCCCATACTTTTTTTTTTTTTTCATATTTAGTCTTCTGATTTATCACCCACTGTACAAAAATTCTGTTGTTTTAGTACTGGAATTACATGGAGAAATGACTACACTGAATTCTAGAAAATCACATCCTGAACACATCGTATAGTAGCATGACCAATGGAGGAATAGGGGAAAGGGAAGGCAGGTGAAGGCTATTTTAAACTCTTGTCTAAGTGTTGTTCAGGTAACATAAAAACATAAACATATGTGTAATAATATATTACAAACGGGCACCTCTTCAACTTTTAGGATAATGAAACAAACCACAGTGAGGACTGCAACAATAAAGCTCATGTGATAATTCCTCTGCAGCCCTAAATTATTCCTTCCAGCAAGGCCTGATAAGATCCATGGTACCTAAAGTACTGTACACTCATCCATGTTTTCTTATAAACTTCTCGATCAGAAAAGGGAAATGCCATACCTCACTAGTTTTGCACATGTTTTGAATACAGAAGTTCAACCCACAGAATCTCAGATACAGCAAGAAAAATCCTACCTGAAACACCAGAGAACTGTCATTGATCAGTTTTGACAACACTGGACATAAAAGCCCAAGGCTCTTATTCAGTCAAGGTAGCTCTGTATATTTCTTTGTATATATATATTCCACTGTATCGAGGAAAGCAAAAGTACTGTCCTTCAACTTGAAACAGACTCCATTAACCTCTCTTTCCAATATAATCAGGAGAAAGGCTGCCTACAAATGACACTAAATAAATAAATGTATTTGACTCTCCCAGCTCCCTGAAAATCCTAAACAGAGGCCACAGAGGATTGCTGAATGGAGAAAGCTATCTTATGAAGATCCACACCTACCTGAGCAGAAAGAACTTTTGAGACTAAAAGAAAGATCCTGGATCTAACAGATATTTCCAAATGTTCTATATAAAACTTCCCTGCCAGGTGAACATTATCATATCAGGAAGAAATTTAAATTCCTGCTGTTTCCTTGTGCTAAAATGTAGCAAAACATCCAGAAGTGTAAGTCCCTCAACTTGCAGCCTGATATGGTTCACATCAGAACTCATGTACAAATACAGTGGTGCCCCGTACAGTGACGATAATCCGTGCAGCAAAAATCGCTGCAAAGCAATTTCGTCGCTATGCGGTTTTAAAAAGCCCATAGGAATGCACTGAAACTCCTTCAATGCGTTCCTATGGGCTTAAAACTCACCTTTAAGCGAAAATCCTCCATACAGTGGCCATTTTTTCTGCCCGGTAAGCGAGGAATCCGGGCGAAAACACAGCGGGCGGCCATTTTTTTACCCTGCGGCCATTTTGGAACTGCCAATCAGCTGTTGGAAAATCATCGCTATGCGATGATCGGTATGCAAAACAGGGTACTGATCATCGCAAAGTGATTTTTTTCTATCTAAAACATTGCAATGCGATCGCAAAATCTTCGTTGCTATGCGGATTCGTCGTTAAACGGGGCGCCCGTTAAGCAAGGCACCACTGTACAGTCAATCCTCAGAAGCCAATTTTATGCATGTGGTGCTGAAAGCATCAATAAAATGACACAATACTTATATCAAGGCACATAGCATGGGCCTGCCTCATTCCGCCCTTATGTCTATAAAACTAAGGACAGTCATGTGGTAATTATGGCAATTCTGAAAATAAAAACTTCATGCAAACCAGTAAAAAAAGCTGCATGGAAGTAGGAAAAGTACATGAACTGCTGGGCAGGAAGTATAGTTCACTCCACAGATACAGTGGTGCCTTGATTTACGAACTTAATCCATCTCAGAAGATGTTAGTAAGTCAAATCAGCATTTCACATAGGAATGCACTGAAAACCAATTAATCCGTTCCAGCTGTTTTTTATTCGTTTGTAGAGGCGTCGTTTGTAAGTTAAAGCATTAGTTCCCTTCGGAACTAATGCAAAAGTGGTTAATCCATCCTCTACCACTAAGGGGAGATTTTTTTTTAACCTAAGATGACTTAGGTTAAAAAAAAGGGCAGGAAAGGAGAGAGGAAACGAACACCTTTTAAACAGAACACCTTTAAAACCAAGCAGCTTTAAATCAAACCAAGTACATTAAAACCAATTTTTCCATTTTAAATTTACAGTACCAGGCAGTCCAAAGTCTATTATCCGCTTTCCCCACATTTAGTCAAAGCTCCGTTTGCAAGTCAAAGCAAAATTTTGCGAATGGAGCTGTTCGTAAATCAAAGTGTTCGTACGTCGGAACGTTTCTAAGTCAAGGCACCACTGTAGTTATAAAGTGGTCTCCTCACCAGGTGTAGAAAGCCTTAGCCTCAATTTATTTCTCAGACATCCAGCTCTTTTCCTAACTGCTTCATGCACACCAGCTTATGAAACTGTGTGAGACAAAGGATACGAGGGGGTGCTGATAAGTATTGAGCCTTTCCCAGAAAAAATTGAGCTAGGAAGCTATAACTGCCACATTATTCTACATATTCCCCTAAGAAGTCAATGCACTTGTGACATCTGTCCTGCAGCTTCTTAAGTCCCTGCAAATAAAATTCTTCAACGGCTGGTGTAACCACTCATTTGCAGCATTAGTTGCCTCCAGAACACTCCCAAATTGTTGTCCCTTTAGGTGTTTTTTGAGTTTGGAGAACAGATAATAGTCAGAAGGAGCCAGGTCGGGAGAAGAGAGTGGATGAGGCATCACTTGAAAGCTTAAGGACATCAGTTTTGCCATTGTTTCGCCTGCAATGTGTGATGAGGCAATGTCATGCAACAGGATGACACCTTTGGAGAGCTTTCCTCAATGTTTTTCCTTGATGTTTTGCCTCAACTTTGTCAATAAAGCACAGTAATGTTTTCCATTGATGGTTGAACACTGTTGGAGGTAGTCCAACTCCCTACTTATCCCAAAAACCTGTTGTCATTTACTTCTGCACCGACCTTTGCACTCGGAACTTCTTTGGCCTGGGGGAACCATTGTGCCTCCATTCCTTAGACTGTTTCTTTGTCTCAGGATTATAACAGTAGATCCATGTCTCATCACCAGTTTGCCCAGGAAATCTGACTCATTTCTTGCAAAACGTTCCAAAACAGCCACCGATGAATCCACACGTTTCCTCTTTTGTTCGGTTGTCAAAAGTTTGGGGATCCACTTTGCTACCAGCTTTCTCCTTTCCAAGTCGTTGCGGATAATGGCACCAACTCTCTCATGTGATATTCTCAGATATATAGCAATACTTTTGTCTGTTATTCTGCGGTCCTCCATGATCATGCCATGGATGGCTTTCACATTTGCAGGCACAGAGACAGAAACATTGCTGTGCTTTATTTCCACTGGGTTTCTCACTTTCAACACCGAAATGGCCAGTTTAAAAATTGACAACCCAACGTTTAACTGTTGCATATGAACGGCCACTGTCATCCATAGTTTGTGTCATTTCATCATGGATCTGCTTTGCGCCTTTCCCTTGGAGAAACAGGAACTTGATTATGGTCCTATGCTCTTCCACACTGAACTTTTCTGGAGGTGCTGCCATGTTCACTTTGGACCTGAACATGAAAGGTAAGTTAAAATCATAGGTAGTTGATTTTTGCACCATTGAATACAAATTGGCCAATACACCCTGCAATTTATAGCTTTCTAGCTCAATTTTTTTCTGGGAAAGGCTCAGTGCTTAGCAGCAGCCCCTCTTATGAGTGGTGACTTGCTAACTAGCAGTAATTTGCCACAGCAATTTATGCCACTGCACTTTCTCTGGGTACCTGACAAACAGGATGCAAGTCAATGTTTCCCACAAAGTGGACATGCAGAAGGATGCATAATGCAGAAAGGCAGCTGAGGCAGTCCATCCAACCTAGCTGAGCACTAGGAAATGCAACAAAGGTTTAAAAAAATGCAATTGTTTCTAAATGCTACATATTCTATTCTCATGTTCTGTGCCATGTTTGGGGAAGTTTGGACAAAGAGTTTTCTTCTCCTCAAAAAAGGCTTTTCAAAAGGGAAAAATAGCAACTTTATTATAACACTGAGTATGTGTGGTACAGGCTTGCCAGGAGCTTCACAAAATGAAACTAAAGGTAAAATAATTAGTTTGGGAAAAAACAGCCTTTCTTTAAAGAGTAAACACAACAACTAAGTTTGCTTTAAAGAAAGTAATGCGGTGACAGTTCAACTGAAAAAGGGATATTTTGCCATGTACTTTCAAGGAACTAACAAACAATTTTGTAAGGCACATTCAAAGTATTTTCCCTTACCTTATAAAAATGGATAGCACTTGTGTTTTGCTCTAATATTCTCTCAGGATTTCTGAGACTAAACAGTCTCCTCACATAAATTTTCAAAGGGGAAATCAGGACCATACTGGGGCAATCGGAACTTTTGACCCTGTCAATCAGGACCCAATTAGCTAACTCTTAGCTAACTTTTTAATTCCTTCCTGGCCAAATAGGCTTATCAGAATAATGCTTGCAAGGGGATCCTGTACCTGGGTATAAAAATAGAGGGACAGATATACTGTATATATATTTCTTTTAAATGCAGATATTGAAAATATTTTTAATTATACAGTGGTGCCTCGCATAACAATTGCTCCGTTTGGCGATGAAATCGCTTTGCGATGGACTTTTTGCCATCGCAAGAGCGATCGCTTTGCGATGGCCCCTATGGGGAAAATTCACTTTGCGATGATCATGGGGGAGCGCTCCCCCACAATCATCGCAAAGGCCCCGCCGGTCAGCTGTTCCAAAAAACGGGCTTTGCGCTGCTCGCGGGGAAGCACTTCCCCGGGAGCAGCCCAAAGGCTCGCTTTTTGGAACAGCTGACCGGCAGGCCTATGGGGGGAGCGGCGGCGCTCCGGATTGGCGCCTCGGGAGGAGGGAGGGAAGGAGGGGCAAAGGGCCTGGCCCTGATCCCCGTTGCATTCCTGGGGCGGGCGCCGAGCCAGAGCGCCGCAAAGGAGGAGGCGCCCGCCCGGGACCGGAATCAGGGCGGCAGTGGCTGGATGGGGGGTGCGGCGCACCAGAGACCTCCTCCTCGCCCCATCTGCGCCCCGCCAAGGAGACCGGGTGTCCGGGGTTGCCTGGCCGGCTGGCAGTCACTAGCGCGCCCCTTCCTGGCTGCCTGCCTCCGAGCCCTCGCTGGCTGGAGACAGACGCGCTCCCTCCCCCTTGCTCTCGCCCGGCCATGGAGACTGGGCGTCCGGGGCTGGCTGGCTGGCGGTGCTTTGTGATGATAGGTTCCCTGCTTGGGGAACAGATCATCGCAAAGCAATGCTTTTTTAAACAGCTGATCGGCAGTTTCAAAATGGCCGCCTGCTGTTTTCTGGGAGGGATTCCTCGCTTACCAGGCAGCCAAAATGGCCGTGCTATGGAGGATCTTCGCTGAACGGTGAGTTTTTCCCCATAGGAACGCTTTAAATGGGGTTTAATGTGTTCCTATGGGGTTTTTTGCCCCGCATAGCGAGGAATCCGGATAGCAACATTTTTTTAGAACGGATTAATGTCGCTATGTGGGGCACCACTGTATATATGTATTTAAAAATAATATTGAATAAACATTCAGAAACTCACTCATTTAAGCTGCGAAAGTACAGATTTGTTTTTCTTTGTCATTGGGGATGGTCTTACTTGATGTTAGCTGGGCTAGCATTTCTATATCCTATTCCTATATAATTTTATAGTCTCCTGTCATAGTATCCATTTTACCCATCTTGTCACTATACAACTGCCTGATGATTAAAAAACCTCCAAAGATGTCAATAAAAATTGAAAGTCAAATAAATAAATGTGCCATCAAATCACTTCTGATGTGTGGTGACCATATGAGTTAATAAACTTAGTAACATCATATAAATAAATAACAACTGGGCTCAGATCTTGCAAGCCAACAATAACTCATGTTAGATTGTTCTCTGTCTCTCTATTGCCCCCCCCCGAATATTTTTCCAGTAAGTTCTGCTTAAGTCTTGCAAACTAACAGCTGTGCTGGATTCCTTGATTGAATCAACTCCTCTCATTTTAGGTCTTCCTCCTTTCCTGCCGTGTTTCCCCGAAAATAAGACAGGGTCTTATATTAATTTTTTGCTCCAAAAACCACAGTAGGGCTTATTTTCAGGGGAATTTTTTCCATGTACAACCATCTGCATTTATTCAAATACAGTCATGTCATCTTCTGGTTGTTGCACAATGATAGAGGGTGGGGTTTCACTTAACTAGGGCTTATTTTTGGGGTAGGGCTTATTTTCAGGGAAACAGGGTACAGTATTGGGGCCCACCACTATTTTTCCCAGTTCTGCACAGTGGTGCCTCAACTAATGAACATCCCTACTTATGACCATTTTGAGTTATGACCAGCTCTGGCCACAAAATTATGCTTCTAACTGTGACCGGTAGCTTCCACTTACGAACAGAAAAAGGCAGGAAATTCAAATTTCTAACTGTAGGTGGTGATGAGGCTGCTTCTTTGTGGCTCTTTTGCCCCAGCAGTTAGAGAGTGTGCGTCCTCGGAGGAGACTTGGGACCTTCTGCTTCTGAAAGCGTGTGTGTATGTTTGCAGGGAGGCTTCAGGCTGCCCTGTAAGGTAAGGTGCTGTTTTCTGCTTTTTAAAAACTGTTCTGGGTGTTTTTGCAGCGTGGTTTTCAGCTGGGGGGGTTATGTTTCTGTGCTGTGATGGGTCTTGGGGGGTTTGTTTGTTGGTTGGGGATTTTTTCTCCATTTCCGATGGGTCATGGGGGGGTTTGGTTGCTTTTTTGGGGGGAGTTCCCCATTTCCAATGGGTGTTGGTGGGTTTTTTTGGCTTCCCCCATCCAAGAAAAAGGATGCCGAACTTTGCATAGCAAATAGCAGTCTGAATATTGACAACAGCAACATCAGCAGTCAAGATGCTCTCTACAGGATACCCTTGTAGGTTCACTACCATTCACAAAGTTACACCAAGCACAGAGAAATCCCCAAAACATACTCCTTTTTTCATCAGTTAACCACTTCTCATCCAAACCAAAGCAAGTAGGGCTTGAAAAGTATCTTGGCTAAAACTGCAAAGATCTACCATCTACCACCAAATATGATAATATTGAACTGTGTGGATTCTGATTCAATCGAAGACAGCTTCTTACATTCCTAATTTGCTACCACAGAGGAGTTTACCCAGTATAATAGATGTCTACTAGCATTTTGAATTCATTTGGTCAAAGCAAATGTAGTATAGAACAGAAGTAAATATTAATTTTAACAGATCCATCTGAAGCACCAAAGAAAGTTCTTTCTATATTTAAGCAATCAATGCATTTGTGACAACAGCTCTGCAACAAGAACATATATTTCATCAGATCACCTATGCTCATCTCTACATGTCAGAGCAACTTTAAAAAAATATCCAGCAAGTTACCTGCCTCAGGTTACTTCCCAACCTTACTTGTACTATGGACACGACAACTAAGGCAATTTGACCTTTATACTGGATTCACCCAGATACTTCTTCAACTGCAAGCTGGCTTTTTAAGTTTGCCTCCACAGCAGATCAAATCTCTCAGGATAAGAATTTTTCAACCTCCTTTTAAAAATATGAACTAGAAACTAACAGCTGGACTGGGCTATTCAAACACATATTTTCAGGTGTCAGCAATCTCGCTGAAGAAAGCAAACAAGTACTGGATCAGCAGAAGGCTTAACTCCACGCTTCTCCTTGGCTGTCCCAAATGCTTTGAACCACAACCCAAAATAACTGCATGATGCCACCTTTTGCGACTCGGCTCTTTTTCGGAGTTTCGTCCAAAGGAGGATCTAGGTACCCACTTCAGCACTGCCCTGCCACAACAGATGGACGCTCCCTTCCGAAGAAAGAGTCTGAAGGGGGAAGCAGCCTTAATGAGAAGTTCTTTTTAAGCACTCGGTCATGATTCGATGAAGTCGCCGAAGGAAAACAGAAGCGCGGGCGAAGAATCCAGGTCAGGAAGGCGCAACGGCTCGGCTATGAAGGCATGCAAAAACCCCAACGCCTGCTTAGCTGGAAGTCAGCGGCGCGGAACTCCGTCACTAAGACTTACTCGCGCGTAAGCCCGCAAAGGCCTTTGCCAATAAAGTTCCCTACTTCGCGGCTGTCATGGTTCCACCTGCTAACTTTTGACGTCGAAGTCCTGCCCGAACCGACCCCACGGATGGAAACCGTGACAAGGCGACCCGACGTAGAAAGGTCTCTTCCCCCACCCCAAGCTGCAGGGCACGACAGGCCCAGCCTCGTTCACCCGCCTTGGCGGGGCTCCGAGACGCACCTTTCACCTCCTGCCCTAGTCCTCCTCCTCCTCCTCCTCCTCCTCCCGCCGCCCTCGACTCACCAGGCCGGGAAGAAGCGCCAGTAAACAGGCGACGGAAAGGCTCAGGCCGCCTCGGCTGCACAGCGCAAGCCGCCGACTCATCTTGCAGAAAGCCAGCGCTGCTCCCTTTGCTGCGAGACTCCGGCCGCCCTCACCGTCGGTTCAGCCGACTACTCAACGGCAACGACGGCTCCGGGAGGTGGGCTGCTTAGCGGCAGAATGCCCTGCCTACGTACAAGCGCCCTCCTCGCCCGGCCCGTTCCTTTCCCCCCCTTCGGGTTGGGCTAGGCGGGGCAGAGAAGCAGGCGAGCCGAAAGGAGCCTACGAGGGTGCTCGGGAGGCGGCTTTTCCCCTCCCCGTGGCGGGCGAAGCGGCGGACCGAGCCTATGAGGGTCGACCGCCGCCTCGCAGCTCCTCCTCCGCTCAGTGGAAGGGGGCCCGCCTTTTCCTGTGAGGCGGCGCGGCCTTTCCCTGTCACGCCACCGGCGCGGCCTGCTCCGATGCCCTCCCTCTGGAAAAGCTGTGCCGTGCTTCTCGAGTAACCGGCTTTTCCTGTCCCGAGACTCGCCGTGTTATCCTAGACACATCTGCTCCGGAGTAAGTGCCGTTGAGTTCTGTGGGGCTTACTCCCGGGCAGATTGTGCAGAATTGCACCCTCACTTCGCATCACGTTTTCAAAAAGATCAGCCTCAGTGGAGCTTTCCTTTCTGATTTTTGTCCTCTCCTGATTCGCGTGATTTATCCCAAAGATGAATCCCTCAGAAGGAATTTTGCTGTCGTTTGCAAGGTCTGCCTTCAGGGAAAATGCTCCACAACTGAAATCGTAGATCTGCTTACTCGGCAGTTACTCCCATTGTTTCCTAGTAAATGAGCATTTGAGTCACATCGTTTCCTCTTGTCGTCGCCGACAGCTTTTCGAAGTCCAACAAAGCCAGAAGTTCCCCGTTTGCAAAGAAAAAGGAACTCTGGACGGTACTCACCGAGAGGCACCCCCACTTTTTAATGCAACAGTTTTTGTAAACCATATCAGTGGAAACCCTCGTCGTTGTTTAGTTGTGTCTGACTCTTTGTGACCCCATGCACCAGAGCACGCCAGGCCCTCCTGTCTTCCACTGCCTCCCGGAGCTGAGTCAAATTCATGTTGGTAGCTTCGATGATGCTGTCCAACCATCTCTTCCTCTGTCGTCTCCTTCTCTTGCCTTCAAACTTTCCCAAGATCAGGGTCTTTTCCGGGGAGTCTTCTCATGAGATGGCCAAAGTATTGGAGCCTAAATATTGCCAAATTCTTATTTAAAAATATTATTTTTTGGGATCAGCAGAACTGACAGTATTTGATCCAGATTCCGATATGTGCAACTGAGGTAGTGTGGAGACAAACTCCCCAGCCTTTTTTTTTACAGTGGCATCCACTCCAGCTCCTTGGAAAGGTTACACATGCTGCAGACTCTCCTGAATGGGGTGTATTGTGTGTGGGGTTGGGAAGAATCCACTAAAATCATAAGGACTTTCCGCATTCATAGCTTTCTGAGTGACAGGTGGATCTTAAATCCATTCTGGTGGCTGACAATTTCAGACCTTGATCCCTGAAAACTAGCACACTTCTGTGGCACTAGCATGCCAATATCATTGTTTTGGTTTAGACTTGCTAATCAAATTATTGGTATTGTTTTTTTACCAAACTTTCCAGTTTTTTTTAATCAAAAGCGTTTTAACTATGGGGTGTGTTTTTCTCACAATCCCAGGTGCTCCCTTAATTTAAAATTTATATTTTTTGTGAGGCAAGATGCTATTACTCTGCCATGCCTTTTATTTGTCCTAGGTGCATTCATGTTGTAAATCTTTGCACATGAAGCTCCCACTGCATGCATTTGAAATATGTACTTTGCATTGAAATATGTATTTTGCATTGATGCTGAGAAGAAAAGAGCAACACAGGGGCAGCAAATGCATACCTTTGTAATGTCTGTGGTCAAATACAAATCTTAGATGGAGCTATCAAAGCCACTAGTCATTTTACTATCAGTTACTTCATTCCTATTGTCATATCACAAATGTAAAAAGAAAAGACACTTTGTAGCATTCTATCATATACATGCCACATAATATTAGACAGGCTTAATTACGTTTCATATAAGCACAAAGTTGGCCTTAATACACCAGCCGTTCTAGGGATGATTTCTTTCACAAATTTAAAAACATGTGCAAGAAAAATAAGAAATGTTTATTACGCCCTTTACCTGTAGTTTGCAAACCACATGAGGTCTCTGATGTGGTTGCCATCAATTTTTGTTTAGAAAATGTGAAATATCTTCAATGGTCTTGTCAAAACTTGAGTACACAATGCTAAAATTATAGAAGTTTTGATAATAGACCACCAATTTATCCAATACATATTTTAATAGAACTGATCCTGATGATGTTAGTAGATCTAATTCTCAGGAATTCTGCACTAGATTAATTGCATAGTCATATTCTTTAAAGTACTTTAATCAGACCCATTGTAAGATAACTATCTCAGGGTTTATTAGCAGTTTGGTAGTATAGAATTGTACAAGACTTGCAGCAGGACTGAATTTAACCCAGTATGTTGTTTACATGATCTGCCTGTGTGTATACCACTGACGCAAAGTGGTCTGACTGAAACTGATAAGTATGAGATGACAGACATTTCTAATCTATTAACTTGTTTGTAATCTGATGCAGTAGTAACAAGATGACTCAACGGGTGTGCCAGTGTGCGCATCAATCTGCATCTGTCACAAACAGAATATTTTGCAACCTGATTTATGGGGTCATCTGTTGGTGAAAATGTAAATTGCCAAAAAGAAAATCATGATTCAGTTATATGAGCTTATTGTCATTTTGGTTTTAAATCTGAGGGCTACAAGAACTTTGGCTCATTCAGTCCCATAAAAAGGAATTCCCTGTATAGTTGTCGAATGTAGCCTACAGTGATAAATGTTGATAATGTTGCAGAATAATATTATGGTGTCAGACCCTACCAAGAATATATCAGCAACAATTTTTGTTACTAATGTTTGGACTTACATACCACTCCATACTGCTAAGGCACTCTCTGGGCAGTTTGCAACATAATTGTACAAACACCAACTTGCCACCCAGCAAGCTGGGTATTCATTTTACCTACCTTGGAAGGATGGAAGGCAGAGTTAACCCTGAACCTGCTGTCTGAACCTGTCAGAATCAAATTCAGATTGTGAGCATATGATGTGAACAACATCTCATATTTAAATCATTGTATGCTCTAAATCAGGCTTGTCCAACCTGCGGCCCGAGGGCCACATTCGGCCCAGGTTGGCTCATAATGCGGCCCAGTGCAATTTTTTATTTTTAAAGAAATTCCAAAGTTTCAAGTTACACTGCTGGTGCTTGCGGCCGGAATGCGGCTGGGGCACATCACAACTGTAGGGGAGGAGAGAGGGAAGGAAGGAGCAGGAGGGGAGAGGGGGGCTGCATGACTGCATCGCGCCGTCCCTTGTCAATAGGTGGACCCCCTCCCGGCCCCATAAAGCCAGCAGAGTCAAAGCTGGCAGCCTCTGCTGAGATTGCAGCTGCCGGTAAGCACGCTTGGAGCGGGGCTGTGGAGGATGGCTGGGGCTGCCCCCCCCATGCGGCCCAAACCAAATTTTCATCTTCTAATGTGGCCCAGGGAAGGTGAAAGCTTGGACACCCCTGCTCTAAATGATAAATGACAAACCACAGCATGTGAGGATTTTTTTCTTGTTCCGTTGAATGCTCCATTCATACATCACTTTCTTATGTTCTAGTTTTTATACTTTTTTATGATTTATAGGCTACTTTTCTTTGTTCTTTTTAGTCTCCAGAAGTATTTAATGGCATAATATAGTATTTTAAAAAATTGAAACATCTTTTAATTTTATAATCAACACAGTTCTGAACACTGAAGGACCAGTGGGGAAAAAGTGTGACCTTTTTTTCTTATCTTTCTTGTAAAGGATTAATGAGACTAGTAAGAACTTACGACGGAAGCCTAATTGTCTGTAAATTCAACCTAACTTCTAATGGCACCACAAGAAGGATTAGGCTGCAGTCATAAACACACCAGAGAGTAAGCAGCATTCAGTACAGTAGGACTTATTTCTGAATAAATCTGCACTTCACACTAGTCTTGTCACTATTTTTCTGGAAATAAACCCCATTGTGCTCCATGTGATATACTTATATATAGGCAGAACAGATTTAGGGAAGTTCTGGGGCAATGGGAAGAAGGGTAGCTCCTGAGAATTGGTCTCCTAACCTTTCTACTGATGGTAACCTTCAATTGACAGAGAGTAACTAGTTGAATTATGCCTATTATAGTTGCACACTCCATATAGTTGGTTCTCGTTGCCAACATGGTTGTCATATTCTAGATAAGCTAAAATTTCCAAACTTTTTAAAATAACATGTTGCAGTTGGGATTACCAGGGTATGTATAACTATAGCCAATTATATATCTTGAAAAGTACACAATTAAGAGTGTGTTTGTGTATATGAGTTGACTGTGGAGATTGAACATGCATAATATCAGCCTTCTTTATGCTCCCCCACCCTACCCCATATGTATTCAACTCTCATTATTCCCAGCTGTCTTGACTATTGGGTGGAGACCATGGAAGCTGTAGTCAAACGTATTTGGAGGTCACTGAATTGGTGAAAGCCGTACTAAGCATGTGTACGTAGCACTTTCTGCTTCTCCATATTGAGGAATCTTCCAAGGTAAAGTGGTTGTTAGAATGTTTCAGAGATTAAAATTGTTGAAAGGGGTGTACCTGTTTCTGGAATTTGATAGTGAAAACCTTGACAAATATACAGTAGATACTGCTCAAGTAACCATAGCTTCTCTACCTTGCCATTTCCAGGATGGAGGAGCAGACAAAAGGAAAGCAGAAGAAAAATGTGTTTAAAAAATTAAATAGCCTGTTTATTTTGCAATTGGTGCTCATTTGATTACCGTAATTTTTAAAAAGCAGGATATAACAAACTTACAGTGATAGTTGCCATTATCATGGGTTTCTTTGTTTTATCGTTCAAGATCCTGTGGTGCTTTTAAGACCCATAACCCTGGTTAACAGAAGAAGCAAGCATTCAGATATGCCAAAGTATAGGACTTTGAGTCAGGAATTTGAGCTGCTGTCCCACAATCTTGTGGTATAACCTTTGGCAAATATTAAGTAAGAAAAGTTATTTGAAGAAACTCAGGGAAGAAAACACTGTGAAACTGCTGGTGATGCCATTTTTTCAACAAACAAAGGCCTGAAGAAACAAACTTGCAAACTTTCAGCTCAGGTGGGGAAATACTTTGCATATACCAATAATCACAGCGCAAATAGAGTGAATGTCATGTATAAACAGTTCCCTTATTTAAGCTGGGGCAGTCAAAAGGCCTTGTACCTTATCAGGTAATTTAAGGTTCAGACTAGGGAGTTGTGGCACATGCATATACAAACAAAATTAAAATTACCTTCAGGATTAGGAATCAGTATCTATATAGCAAAGGAGCTGTCCTACCTTCCCTACCTGGGATTGCCACTCTCGAATTGGCCTTCTCAGCCACACTAGACACTGTTCCAAGACCTCTATTCAGAGCACGTTACCATAGTCTCTCGAGACTGAAGGATGCATTTTAAAAATAATAATAAAATAGAGACTGAAGGATGCCTACTGTCCTACCTTCATAAGCATATTTCTCTCTGCCCACTTAAATTAACAGCACAAATCCCAAAGGCAATTAATATTTGAAGTGTATCAGTATTTGTACCTAGAGGTGGGAGATGACTTGCATAACAGTGATGTTTAGGAAAGCATTGCAGAGTGGTGGACACCTATTTCCATCTAAGGTAGCTTTTGTAGTTTTGCAACTTGAGCTAGCAGTTGGTGCTGAAATGAACATGGTGATAAGGGCTCAGGTTTTGAAATAGCGATTGGTATCTGCAGTAATGCTGGAAAAGAACTTTAATCAAGCAAAATGAAGAAAGACTGCCCCACTGATACTTAGTGACAACCAATGTTTTAAAAGCAAGCTGCTGGGCTTATTGTCCTGTTAAAAACCAGTGATGTTTGAAAAACAGTTATGGTTGTGGCTGCTAAGCATCTGCTGTGTGGAAAGTCAGGGACCCTGATATAATCAATATACTTACACAAAATTCTGCATTGTTCAAGAAAAAGCCAGAACTTGTGCCTCAGTATTTGTTTTCTATTTTCATCCAAGTGTTAAAGACAAACTATTTTTAATGAATTGCTTTTTTTTCTGGAAATTCTAAATGGTCCCACAGGGTTAAAAACCTATCTAGATTTTGCAATGTAATTTAAGGATAACCTTAGGTCCCTTGGGTCTATTCAAAAGCTTATTGCACCACATTATTTAGTTAGAGCAAAACATAATTCGATACTATTCTCTATTTCTTTTTAAAGTAAAGCAACACTATAAGGCACATTTATACCACCAGTATCAATACCTACCTACCAGTATCACAACCTACAAAAATACCTATGTGTGCATACATACAACTTTCTTCTGAAATGAAGATGCATGCCCTTCTCAAGGGAAATATTAATGTTTGAGTAATGGCTGCTGAAAGTAATTTTGCTGTGAGATGAACACAGCTGAGGGAACCCTTGTAAAATGTTCCATCTCTGGCAGAGAAGATTAATCTCCATATTAAGAAAAAAAACGTTAGTAGAAGCAGCCTAAAGGGTGTTAATATATATTCCAATCACTATGATAAATCAAAAGAAACTGGCATCCATGAGACTCAAACTAATAATATGTATAAGTGATTTTTGTCTGGCTTCATGTGTGTGAATCAAATTATTAGGCAGCTGGGAAAACTATGAGTTTTTTAACCTCTGAAAATGTATCCAGCACTTTAAGCCTGAAAGGAAATGCATAATATTAACTGATCACTCTGCTTGGTATCCTACATTTAATTTGAAAAGCAGCATAGTTTGGGGACCAAGTTCAAATGGTCCTCTCAAAACAAAGGAGACATACTGCAGTAAGTTGTTACCATAAAATAACATATGTACCTAGCACCTGCTGTCTTTTTACTGAGTTACACAATTGGTTCATCTGGGCAAGGTATTGTCTGTCCCCCTATACTGACTGAAAAAGATTGTCCAGGATTTCAGATCGAATTTGTTGGATGCAAATCTTGCTTTTGTAACAGTGCTAAATTTATGTTGTACCAAACAGCTTGAGAAAAATTTGCAATCTGACATTTTCAGAATCTTTCAAAATACTGAATTGCATTCAAAGTTTTTATCTTTGGAAAAAGGAAAGCAGCTCAGAATTCACTTACCTGATGTCAGACACTGCTATAAATTCATTTGGAACAGCATTCCTTAAGAAGAATAAGGTGGTGCAAACTTGTATTTCCAAACATAATTTCTCCTTCACTCACTATGAACATACCTATTTCAGAAGCTGGCTTCTCTAGGTTCAGTTGAGCTTACTCCCAGTTAAGTGGCCAAACAGCCACTGGAAAAAAATGGATTTTAAACAGAGACCTGTAAAGGAATTGGACATTCAGCCTAAAACATAGGAATGAAGGGGAGGAGAGGGAAGCCCTGATGGTCTGTTATAGAAAGCATCAAATCTGCAGTAATACTGTACATATCATACATTGTGTATTTTACATTTTGTTCTAACATGAATTACTACTTAAAAGATAGTGCTGAAAGTCATGAAATAGATTTGCTCCACAAGTCTGCTTAGAAATAACCTTTATCATATATCAGACATCCTCACAGATATATGCACAGAGGATTGCAGCTACAAGTATTTACCTGGGAGTAAGTCCCATTGAACCCAAGAGACTGACTTCTGAAATAGGTTTAGAATTAAATTTGTAATGAGGGAGAAATCATATTTATTATAAATTCAGCATTAATGATCCCATATATGGGTTTTAATCCCTTCCTGCTCTATCTAAAGCACATATGCACCCCCTCACCCGGCTAAATATATATCACAGCATTAATAACTCACCCAAACACTACTGCCCTTGACTACTCTTTTAATCTTAGGCCATGAACTAGAAAGCATACTGCTCACCCATATCTTTTCAAAATAAATATAGGATATTATTAGCAAAACTGGATCTATTTACAATTCATTAAAGACTTGTATCACTTCCTTCCTCTCCTGTAGCCTAGGCCAGTGGTTCCCAACCTTGAGTAACCAGGTGTTCTTGGACTGCAGCTCCAAGAAACACTGGCCAGCACAGCTGGTGGTGAAGGCTTCTGGGAATTGAAGTCCAAGAACACACAGGTTACTCAAGATTGGGAACCACTGGTCTATGCCCTTCTTTTGTAACTGCAGTAGGTATAATACTTGAGGTCAACATAGCCTCAAAGTCACTCATGCTCATGAGAACAGAACTTTTAAAATTATTTAGCTGAATGATTTGGAAAAAAAATGGAAAATGCATTTGTTTTCTTTGACACCTGCAAGAGCAATTTAATACTTCGGAACTGGGTAGCATGATTAAATGATACAGCCACAAGCTTCTCATCTAGATCAGTGGTTCTTAACCTTTGTTACTCGGATGCTTTTGAACTGCAACTCCCAGAAACCCCAGTCAGGACAGCTGGTGGTGAAGGCTTCTGGGAGTTGCAGTCCAAAACTCCTGAGTAACCCAAGGTTAAGAACCAGTGATCTAGATGGTGATAACTATATATACTTAATTGGGTATGCCTATTAATATAGCAATCTATAGGAACTAGATTACATAAACATGGGTCCTTTGTACGGAAAGATCAATAGTATTTTGATTATACTGCACCTGATGGTGTTAACAACAGTTATTCATGACTATACTAGAAAAACAGACTGTTGCAAATTTAGAGACATAAATAAATAATATCTCCATGAGAATGGATATAAAGGAATTTTGTTCACTCTCTTTAATATAATTTTACATGCACAAGAAGAAAGAAAACACTGCCATAGTAGAGCTGTTAACAAGAGTATCTGAAGTTGGATAATTAAAAAACAGTGCAATGGACATTCATAGCAGTGTTTTCACAAACCCTGTGCTTGTGATGTGCATATCATACATGGAAAGTATAGGGTGTTAATGCATGGAAGAATTAGTGACAAAGCAGCTCTGTATAAGGGAGGCAGTAAAAGAACTGAAACGCTGCTGCTGAACATCAGAATGGTCACAGAAAAGCTTTGAAAATGATTTTTTAAAAAAATGCCAGGAGCATGCAGGATAAAAGGTCTCTTAAGAACGATGGTATAAACTGGTAGAAGTTTCCAATAAGCACGCTCAGACCAAAGGGGCAATGTGCCAAAAAAAATAATGTTCAAGAAGGATTATAAAACACAGTTGTTATATGCTAACATATTCACCAGAACAGGGTTTAGTGCTGAACCATGGAACACAGATATAGTGGAGAAAAAAGAGATTGATGAAATAGGGAGAACCATGGGCTGTAAAGACCAGGTGCAAACTGTATTGGGAAATGCAGGGTAAATATATTTGGTTGGTATTCCATAATAGAGAGCGCACCGTCCAGACATTTTAAAAGAAATACATTGTTCCCCCTAATCAGATTAGAAACAGCATGCTGTAAAATTATTTTTTTACAGAAGACGTTATCATAGCATGCAACCAAACTCTGAAGATGATCCTGAGATAAAGAAAAGTTGGGAAGGCACCAATAATAACATGTTATTAAAATGGATGTCTTTATCTCAGAATTTGGACGTTGTTTGGACTATAAATTTATTTATTTATTTATTTATTTATTTATTTATTTATTTATTTATTTATTTAATTTGTACCCGCCTATCTAGTCAGTATGACCACTCTAGGCAGCTTCCAGGCATATAATTCCCAGACTACCCCAATTAATGGAGGCACTCTCGGGGAGGGGGTTTAAACCATCAAGGCAAGCTTCTCAGCTCTGCTTTAGTTGCCTTTACACTGAAAAGTACACAGATAGTAGAAGTCCACAATGAGGGGAAAAAACTTCTTGATATGATAAATATGCCATAAAACCAACTAAAGGGGTCACCCTAGATGCAGTCTCAAGTGGTGCCAACAATGTGAGAAGCATGAATACGGCTGATCAGTAAGGGCAATAAGAATGAAAATTGAAATTATTAAGTTTGCAGATGATGGCTTGGATCCACAATTAGGCATACACAAATGGACAGACCTAAATCCTGGAAAATCAGGTGGAGCCTCTCCCGTGAATAGAGTTCTGTCTGTGGAATCCAGATATAGGATCCAGCATGATGCAATTATTCCAGATGGTAAAACAAATTGCAAAGTAGGTGCAAATAATACACAGTGTGTCTTTATATTTTCACATATACACTGGTAGCTTCTTGTTAAATGTTAACATGCAGTGCGGAAACAATAAAAAAAGGAAGATCTTGCATTAGAAATCATTAGAAAAGTACTAAAATAAAACTTCTGCTGTTGTATTTTTTTTTCCTTGTTGGTAAATCTACATGCAACCACATTTGGAACACTGTAAAGTTCTGATCATCCCACATCTAACATATCCCACATTCTGATCATCCCACATAGAGCTGGGAAAGTTGAGCAAAAATGATCAAAGGACTGGCACAGTTCTATATGAGGAAATGAGGTTTGTGTATTAGGGTGGTTATGTCTATCAAAACACAAGAACTTCATTTCACCCACTGAAATGGATGGATGGACAATAGATTCAGGACAGATATAATTAAATATTTATTTACATAATTAACATTGTTACAAGACACAGTATGGCCACTGATGCAGCTTTGAGAAGAGAGATAGATTCATGGGAAACAGGGCTTTCAATGGTTCTTGGTGGTTACTGCTAAGCAGAACCTAAGTAGTAGTGTCAGTGGGGACAATGAGAACTTACTGTTGTCTTCCAGCAATGCTCTTGGGCTTTCAGGAAGCACATGACTCGCCACAAGTGGAAAGAAAACAGGTTAGCCTAGAAAAGTTACTTTTTTGGAATACAACTCCTACACTCCCATGCTGGCTAGGGGATTCTGGAAATTCTAATAATTTTTCCAAACCTTGATGATTTAATCCAAAAAGAGTCTACTTAATTGACTGCAGCTTTCTATTTTTTTTTAAAAAGTAGTATCCACTTTGTTCTTAGGATGTCCTGCAGGTATCAACAGAGATGGCACACACAACCTTATTCCATTCTAGTAGTTCACTTTTTCTTTTCTCAGCAGCCAGTGCTTGAAAAGAACAATCCTAACCCTGAAAACTTGGAATAATTTTAAATAATGAGGATTAAATCCAAACATTATAATCCCAACTAAAAGTGACTCATGGCTAAACCACACGTTGTTCCTGGATATAAACGGCTCTAAATAAATATTCTAAAGAACAGTGTATAATACCTAAACTTAAATAAGTACGGTATGTGGAAAGCCTTGATAAATTGGTATGATAATGAGCAATCTGCAAAGAGATCACCACAAGGCATAAGAAATAATTTATAAATGAGATCTCAGCATTAGAGAATACTAGTACATATATCATCACTTTATGATGACAATACTGCAGCAGTGAGGTGACTTAGCAAGGTGGCCAGGTCTTCAACTTTACTCAGGATGGTCCTCTGTTTGTAGGCATCCTTTGTTCAAAAATGAAGTCCAATTTAAAGGGACAGGACAGCAAAGGCCTTGAAGGTGCCCACCAGCATTTAGCACCAGGACAGCAGGCTGAACAGGTACACACAAGTCACCTTGTTTGTCACTGTCCCCATGGCAAGAGGTATTGTATTTCTATTGAAATTACAGTAACAGTTTCAAAATTTATACCTATAGATACATAATATAATATATGCAAGTGTCTTCTTGTGCTCTCCCTTTTCTAAAGTGATGTGTAAGTGGCTAGCCTATAAGGGAGTGCTGCAAGTTAACAGTTTACCCCACTTTTTATTGCAAACCTTTATGATACCAATGTGCAAAAAAAGGCAGAAAGAGTAGTTGCTACAAGGAGGCCCGAAGTGTTACCAGAGACCAAACCACCTGCAGGGCACAAGAGTAATTCACACCAAACTAGCCATAGACAGCATTGTGTGTGTGTTTTTTAAAAAGAAAAAAAACATAAATGTTTAAAGCTTCTGATATCCACAACATAGCTGGATTGTGCAACTTTTTAGAAATATCAGGAGGTTTGCATCAAGGAACAGATAACACTACAGCCAAGAAGGGCACTTCTCTGCTGCAGTAAAGGCAGTTATTGAGGAAAGCTACGCACTCATAGAAGACCCGATCTTTTCCGCACTGAAGCTAGTAACAAAAAAACCCTGATGAGCTTAGTGGTGTAAAACCTTTGCAGTGCCACTCCATGAAGTATTCTGACGGGGTTCACAAAGAAGGAACCAGGACATGCTTGAGTCTCAGCAAAACAATTCCAATTCTGCAGAAGAATACTAGCCTTCAGGGCCACTATGGAGGGCTCTTCAGCTCTCTGTCAAGATAGAAAGGCGTATTAGGTCTTTCTCTGTTTCCCTTTTGATTGCAGGAGCTGTAGGATCCGCTCATTTTTTGTCAGGTCTGAAGGCAGTTCATTCTTCTGCAATGAGAAAGAAGTTGGTTGGAAACCAGGAAGAGGATTTTCACTGTTTGGATTGAATGCATTCAAAGTCAAAAGTAACATCATTCCAAGAGTTTTCTAACAGGGTGATTATATTGTTTATAAAAGCACTATTTAAATAAGATTTAGCTTGTTTTGAGTCGCTGTAAAAACGGCTGAACCCAACATATGTGTAATAGTGTATTCTAATTTGATAGGGGATTGTGTTTCTTGGAGTAGCAGAGAGTTATTTTACTCTTCTGCCATAGGTCTGTTTATTTTAACACATATGTGGAATCAAGTCACTTAAATTTATTCCTCCTATGTGAACGCTTCTATCCACATTAATCAGCCAGTTGCCCCTGCTACAGAGGTGTTAAAAGTGGGGTTGTGGGTGGGGAAAAAGCCTGGGCACCAAGCCCCCTGCAGGAGCCCCCTGCTGCTGGCTTCCTCACCCAAATCTTCCAGTCCCAGGGCGAGAGGTCAGGAATGGATAAAGCAAGATCAACCCAAGGATTGGGTTGATCTTCACCAAGCCTGCAAGCAAACCCCAGAACTGGTGGCTGAAAGGCAGGCAGGCAAAACACCGCTGCTACCCCTCTCTTGTCCCATCCAGCCAGACAGTCTCATCCTTCACCCTGCCTGTGTGTACGTATGGCTTTTTTTTTTACAGTGTCTATCAGCTGCCTGTTACCATTGGGCTCTCCTGCATGTGTCAGCACTCACAAGACAGTGCTGTGTGCGCAAGACTTTTCTAGCACTGATTTGCTCCACTGTTTCCTCTTGCACTCCCCTCTTTTGGGAACACACATATGTACATACACACACGCATGCTTGCCTCTTTGAGAAGAGAGAGCGCATGTGTCTGGCAAAAGTGTCCCTTCAAAAATATCAGATTAAACATTTGTTTCTAAGGGAACACAAACTACGATTCAAATGCCTTGTGACTGTGTGTTGATAATTTCCCTTTAACCCAACAAATATTCCAAACAAGCCCTTAGTTATAGCATGATGCTTATGGAATGCTTCTCCTTTGCGCCAACACTAGCTTTATAAACCTATCTGTTCGCTTGAACATTCATCACTTAATGAGATTGTTTCCCATCTTTCTCTTTTGATTATGTGTGTGTGAATTCTTAACATGTTTTAAAGTATTCTGAGCTATTCTATGGCAATTTATTGTTTTACATTCTTCTAAAAACCGATCGTATTGTGTCCTGTGATCTGCTGAAATAGGGCAGAAAGAAAATACTGTATCAGTTTTCCCCAGAGTGCTGCTGCCCCCTAATGGACATTTATAACAGAGAATGGAGAATTTAATATTTGCCTTACAGTAGTTTTGGCCTAATCCGTATCCCATACTGAATTTTTAAGATTTTCTATAAAAAGATTTATTCAAGGAGACAAAACTCTCAGGGCCACAATAATCTCTGAACAGTTTCAAAAAGGTATCTGACAAACTGAAAAACAAACTCTATTACCTTGTTTCTAAGGAATGGATCTGCTCCTGCTTCCAAGAGTAATGCTACAACTTTTACACTGCCACCAACAACTGCTTCATGAAGAGCCGATGTCCCATTCTAGGAGATACAAAAATGTATAAGTAACATCCATTTACATCATAAGCAGAGAACAAAGAATCAGAGCTGAAAAGTGTTACTTTTTAGAATTACAGTACAGATTGCTGAATTACCCAGTTACCTAGCTTGCCTGCTCCAAAGAAGTAACTGTTTCATGCTCTGGACTACAGAAGAATAGTATCCAAGAAACTCTGGATTTGAGATACAGTTGAATGCCCCACAGAAACAAGTGTAAAGCACAAGGCTATATAATGTGTTGTACTCTAAGCAAGAGTAGAAGCCAGTATAAATGGGGTGGTGCAATCCCTCCTCCCAATGCAGACCCCTGTGCACACCAAAAACCTGTCCTGATAGAGGGCTACAAAAGCACATGGACCTGGTTTGCTGGCAACTCCAAAGGCTTCAAGGAATGAAGTACAAAAAACCCCAAAACAGTAACCCCCTGTTACTGCCAGCATCATATTTTTAAGACTGCAATCCTGTGCACACCTGGCTGGGAATAAGCCCCACTGAATTCATCAGATTAGGTATCAAACTGAGCATCCCATAGATTTATTCAATACTTGCTTTCAATAAGTCAAGTGAGGGTGAAAATTTCAGTAATTCCTCTATAACATCACTATATCCTTTGTTTGCAGCTTTAAGTAAAGCAGTTGTGCCATCCTTCAGAAAGAAAGAGAAAAAATAAATTAACATTTTTACTTTTTATATTTGTCTCTGGAATTTACCTGTGCTGAACAAGGCAACTGACTGCCCTTCTCTCTCCAAACAGTGAGAATTTGATAGTAGCAATAGAAATGGCAAAATAACAGAAATATCCTGCTATCACTGTCCATGATTTTCATCCCCTTATAAAGCCTCAGACATTCTAGTGCATTGCTCCAGTGAGATCCCATAGACATTTTGAGGAAATTTAAATACAGTAGCGGGTACCAACAGCAGTATTTGTCAGCTAATAGCCTTTTCTCCTGCTGCAGCTGCAGCCTCATAATAAGAAAAGAACATATGAGACAGAGAGATGGGGCAATGAACCTTCCCAAAGATTTGTTTGTATGGCTAATAACAAACAGTGCCAACTTTTGTAGCTGGCTCCGTTCTGACCGTAAGCTATTTATCATCTAAGAAACCTTGACATTAAAAATTCCCTGAATTTGCTTTATTTGACTTTTGCTTTGAACAAACGAAGGATATGGCCCTGAACATTTGGGAAGTATGTTTCCATCACCACTAAACTTCCACAGCTACATGAACTATTCAATGTACAGTTTATACTTCCCATTTTCACCACAAAGGTGCTTCACAGGAATGGAACAGGTTTCAAAGGATGCTCCTGGGATCAAAGCAGAAGCAGAAGAATCTGGGCAATTCTACAGAGCTTGGAAATGTGTTGTTTTCTTTTCTTATTCCAAAGTTAGCATGATCTGGATCAGGACTACGATGTGTATGTGCAGGGGATGCTGAAACATTTCCAGCTAGATATTTCCTTCACTTAAATTCAATCCTTTTTATTACAAGGGGCTAAAGGGGAAAACAGATGAATTCAAGAGGGGGAAATGACTGCAGGAGGACGAATTAAGGTGTGCTCTATCAGTGTGCACTGGCGTTGATCCAAACTAAATGAGGCTCAACTGCAACACAATGTAGCATTATTGTTCAACCCTCACGAATGCCAGAATCTCACAGATGCCGCTTACAACTATGGATATTGGAGAATTACACTATCTTGCCTCTCCTGCAGGACAGAGTGCCAAAGGAGATTTTATACCACATTATATGACGGAATCTTCCTGATTCCAACAGAAAGCTTAAAAAGCTAAAAGCAGTTACTCACATTTCTTGTAGCATCTCGGTCTGCTCCTCGGAGCAGCATTACTCGTACTACATCACTGTGACCCATCTGAGAGGCTATCCATAACGGAGCTGTCCCATCCTTTAAGAAAAAACCAAACCAAACAAAACAGGATTGATCAGTTTAAAAGAACCAAGTCAAAACAATACTGGCAGTTCACAACAGGATTCTGGTTGAAGATCAAGGGCAAAGTAAACTTGGATCCTGAGGGAAATTTTTGCTCTAAGAAAGAACACGATATTCAGATCAGCTGAGAATGATAACAGAATGTCTGATGCTACAGGAAGGCTGATATGGTTATGCTAGCTGTGTATTCTGAGAGCTGCAGTCTAGAAAAAATTAGCTTTTCAAAAGTCTATAGAATATATATCCCTGTGAATAAAAGTCTGCAGAATACAGACAAAATATTCCTAAAATAACATTACTCCATAAAATAATCAGTGTATTTTTCTTTTAAAATCCTTGGGTCATTGTCAGAAATCAATAGGGGTTAGGTTATTTATGAGCACAGTCCCACTGATTTCATACCACTCTAAGAATGACTAAGTCTGAAACCAACCTCTTAGTTTTCACCAGCTGTTATAAGAAGACTTAAGAAGAGGAACATGTTGGCCCCCAAAAGAGCTGAAATCTTAACACTGATATCTAAAAGAAACAGCACTCAGCCTGCATAAAGTTTATTTCATCTATTAGAGCAGAACTACAAGCCAGGCAACATGAAAAACCATGCTTTTCATCAACCTCTCCTCCAGTGCAGCCAGAAATTGGGAAGTTCGTGTTCCATTTCTAGATTGATTAGAGATTGTTTTGTTACCTGCATCTGAAGCTGTGGTTATTCTTAACTATGGTTTATGGAAACAAGCCAATAGGAGTCATCAAGGTTAACATCTGAGCTGTTCATGTTCTTGCCCAATGTCCTAGGAACACTAAGTCTGAAAGTTAGCAGCCAGCTAAGTAATTCTGTTTTGTGTCACAGGAGGTGAGCATTTACACACACACAAACATATGCTGGTAATTTAGACTTTGAGAAACTTACTAGTCAAGGTAATGAGCTTGATAAGTCAAAATAAGCCTGCCACCTAGACAGGTGCTGGGGTTATTTCTGAGATTTCTTTGGGGTCCTGCTTGTATGTGGTGTCCTGCAACGGCACATTACGTTGGATTGGAGCCTTTGAAATTCTGTGGCTGTTGCAAACCCAGAAATATTTCTGAGCTTTGTAAGCGAGTCAGCAATTAGGACAATGAGAGAATCAATCAACAACAAGAACACAACAGCAACAAGACAACTTGTAGCCCACACCAGCTCAGCAGTTTATTTATTCTACTTTTATCTCTTATTAATTAGCCAAAATAGGCACAAGGTCTTTTAAATCTCTGGAAGGCTTGCATGGGGGCTGAGCTCCATTTTGCAGCTCATGAAGTGGATACATGAAACCAAGCTGTGTTTTGCAGCCCAGGAAACTACTGAATGAAACACAACTCCAATTTGTAGTAATGGGAGCTGTTTCAACAAGGCTTAGTCCTGAGCAGGTAGGCACAGACTTGAACTGCGCTTTGCAATCTAAGATACTTTTCCACCAGGACTTACACCTCAGCAGAGATTTTAAACTGTGCAACCTAGGAAGCTGTCAAACTGAGGTTTATTCCTCAAGAGACACACAAAGAATTAAGAAATGAGAACAGTCCAACTGGTTAGGATTCCAACTGTCTCACCCATGTTGATTTGGCTCCAATTCATGCCCTTAGCTTCACCCATTTACAGAGTGCAATAGCCAACGCCCTTCAAAACAGTTGCCTTGTGTCTATTAAAACATACAGTGATTTTGTGTGCACAAGAATGCCTTAAAAAGCAAAAATAAGGACTCAGAATTCATCACTGGTTCCTTAGCATCAGGTCTCTGAGTAAATGGTAAAGGAACTTGCTTGCTTAAATCTGAAATATATTGAGTTTGCACTTTTTCTGCTCCTGTGTGATAAAACTGTCATTACGTACATAGTTTAATGACTAGGTGGCACCAGACAGAGTTCTGTCACTATGGGCCAAAGTATTTTCTGTGCTTACACACAGGGTGAGAACTGATAATAAAGTTCTTCTCTGGACTTCTGGTGCGTGTATCTCCAAGTCAGAGGTCGTCTACCTCTTCTAGCTTCCTGCCTACCAATTACTGTGTCAAAAAATCTGAATCCCATCATGATCTCATTTTTTGATCAGGTAAACTTCCTGGTAGACAAAATATTGTAGACGTAAGATATGTTGAGTTCAGCCTTTGACAAAGTATGCAATAATGTTCTGATTAGTAAGCTAACTAGGTATGGGCTGAATAGAACAACTATCAGGTGGATACATAGTTAGTTACACCAGTGGTCCCCAACCTTTTCTCAACCGTGGACTGGTTGGGGGGGGCAGGGTCTGTGCGCATGTCGGCATGCCATGCTCATGCGGGGGCCTGGCATGTTTGTATGGGGTGTGGCTCGCTTGTGTGGGGCCGTGGCACACTCACGGGTGGGTGTAGCATGCTTGCACGTATGGGGTGGGGGTGGCGCGATCACACGCATGCACAGGGCACGTGCTTGCAGGGGGCGAGGAGATCTGTGTCCGCGGTCCACTCCTGCCTAGGCCACGAACTGGTGCCAGGTCACAAACTGGGGGGTTGGAGACCCCTGGGTTCCAGAGCTGAACTCGGATAGTGCTTATCAGTGGCTCCTTCTCAAACTGGAAGGAGGTAACAAAGGGGGGGTCAGACCCAGGCCTGGTGATCTTCAATGTTTTTATTAATGACTTGGATGAAGGAGTGCACGAAATGCTTATCAGATTTGCAGATGACATAAAATATGGTGGAATAGCTAATATCCTGGAAAACAGAAACAATGCAAAAAGATTTTGACAGGCCAAAATCAGCAGCATTAAGTTTAACAGGAATACATACAAAGTTCTACACCTAGGAAAAAAAGAAACCAAATGCACAGGTACAAGATGGGAGATACTTGACTCAGTAATACTGCAGGTGAGAAGGATCTGTTGTAGATAACAAGCTGAATATGAGCCAACAGTGCAATGTGGCTGCAAAAAAAGCAAATGTCAGGCTGTATTAACAGGAGTATAATCTTCAAATCATGTGAAATACTAGTTTTCCTCTATTTGACACCTGTTAGTCCTCACCTTGAGCACTGTTATCCAGTTCTAGACACTGTAGTTTTTCAGGATGCTGATAAACTGGAACAAGTTCAAAGGAGGGTAACAAGGATGATCAGGGGACTGGAAAGAAAGTCTATGAGGAGAGACTGAAATAACTGGGCATGTTTAGTCTTGAGAGAGGAAGACCAAGTTGAAATATGACAGCACTCTTCAAATACTTGAAAGGCTGCCATACAGGAGGAGAGTCAAGATCTGTTCTCAGTCATATCAGCGTGCAGGACACATTATAATGAGCTCAAGTTACAGAAAGCCAGATTTCAGTTGAACATCAGTAAAAAAAATTGTTAGAGCACTATGACAGTGAGGTGGTGAGCACTCCCAACACTAGAGATATTAAAGATAAAGTTAGGCAGCCATCTATCAAATATATTTTGATTTGGGTTCCTACATTGAGTAGGGGATTGAACTCAATGGCTTTATAGGCCCTTTCCAATTTCATTATTCCATGATCTATGATGGGGAGTTACTAACTTTTTCCACACATTATTTCATTATATTTATCACTTAGGGTCAACTGGTATGCAGGAGGCACAGGTTTAGGAGAAATACTTGTCTGGAGTTACAATTAGCATGCCAAAAGGTCACAGACAGCAAATAAAAGTCAGGAAGACATGGTGCTTGAGAGAGAGTGAACTCTTTGTGATTGTTTTGAAAACTATGCATAGTTTCTCAGTCTCACCTAGACTATTTCTATGGCCTACTAGTGGTCTCTCTCTCTATATATCAGTGATTGCTTACTCCTCTAAGCCTTTAAGAGCTCACATCTCTTTCACTGTGTACTATGTTTGTGTTTTATTTTGTTTATAAGCAGGCTGTGATTCTTGGAATAAAATATTAGTGATTTATATAAGAATGGATAATGATGCCTAAGAACAGAGGAAGTTACAGTACACTTTTGGCAAACCGCACAAAGAGCCAATATTATCACATGAGCAGAAGGTTTATAAAAATCACTAGAATGTAATTAGTACCAAGATATAGATTATGTATTTTAGCATGTAAAAAATGAAAAGGGGAGGGAATCTGAATGCATTATTTAAACAAACAAACAAACAAATAAAGGATATAGCAAACAATACATGATGTGTTAACAATGCTGAACATTACCTGCCTTGGCTGGTTGACCTTTGCGCCTGATGACAATAATAACCGAATTAAATCCAGATAGCCTCCTTGAGCAGCCAGAAAAAGGGCAGTAGCTCCATCCTTCGTGTAATAATAATAATAATATAATATATTAATTTATTTAATCAGTATTTAAACTAGCAAAATATTCTTAGTAGCCCTTTGTTCTTCCTTCCCATTAGCTCCCAAACATAGCAAGAATGCTGTTTATACTCAAGTATTTTTCCATAACAACCAATAAGCTTCTGCCATTTAATATAGTGCTTTCTGCTAAGGTTACTTTTTAATTAGCCTTATGCTGGTCTGACATGTAATCAATTTAAAGATTAAACTTCAACTCTTGATGTTTCGTGAGTAATTGTTCTTGCAAGTATTTGAGTCTACCTCTCACGAAAGTCTGCCAGTCAGAAACCAGAAGCTATTCATCAACTGAACTTAGAAAATCAGAAGCTTGTTTTTAGAGTAACTTCTTTTTATTTATGGCTTTGAAGTTCTTTCAAAACATTTAATAACTATTAAGCATAACTTGATTAAGCAAAGATCTGAAACTCCAATTAAGGTTTCAAAGCTATTTAAGAATAGGAAAAGGAAAAGCAAATCCTGGGAAATCACTCTTAAAAATTTCATCTTAAAAAATAAAGCAAGAAAGAAAGGAAGAAAAAGGAATTCAGTAATATAAAAAAACAACTCACATAAAGCTGATCATGGATGTTGGCCCCATGTTTCAGTAAAGTTTCCACTACTTTCATGTGCCCATACTGGCAAGCAGCTAATAAAGCAGTGCCTCCGTCCTGGAGAGTACAAAAAACAAAACAAAAAACACCAAAAAGTAAAAATTAGCCACAGAAGAAGAAAAGAAGACCAAAGCTGCTCTGAATAGCTGCATGTGTGCGTGCGTGCATTTCTTAGCATCTAGTTCACAACAAATGAAAGAGCCACTGTACAGTCATCTCCCCCAACCATGAAAAAAGGACTATTCATTTAAAATGCAGTCTAACATGTAAAAAGTCATAGTTGTCTAGCATTTTCAAGGACGGCTAAATTCACAACATAGTATGTCTGTTCTCCACAGTGACCCCAAAATCTGCTGATCTGACAAAGCAAAGCAGGCTTCCCCATAGTTTTCTCTTTGTTTTTCATCTTGTGACAAGTGACTTGTTTATGTGACTATGTGACTTGTCACTATGTGACTTGTGACAAGTGACCATATGTATTGTTTTGAGTTAATGCTAAATGAAGCATCCTGAAATACAAAGCATATTAAATATGCCTAATTTATCAGAAATTAAGCAAATTAATCTTCTCAACATTAATATTTTTCTTAAGGATAGTTTTATAACTATAACATGGGGCCAACATCCATGATCAGCTTTATGTGAGTGGACTGTCCCACTAGAGGGGAAAATACCTTGGATCAGGTATATAGTAACATCATACATGGATATAAGACGAAGCCATTGCCTAGCTTGGGACAGTCAGATCATATATCTCTTTTTTTGATTCCATCATACAGACCTCTTGTTAAAAGAATCAGACCATCAATTAGAGAAATACAAGTGTGGCCAGTGGATGCATCTGAGCAACTTCAAGATTGCTTTAGGAGCACTGATTGGGCACTGTTTGAGGAGGACAATGTTGATACTTATGCCTCAACAGTACTGTTTTATATCAAAAGCTGCATCAATGTTGTTACTACTACCAGACAAGTACGAGTGTTTTCTAATAACAAGCCTTGGCTAAATAGAGAAGTGCGCCTTTTATTAAAAGCCAGAAATGCTGCTTTTCATTCTGGTGATGAACTACAGTACAGAGAGGCTAGAGCTAAACTGAAAAGGGGCATTAAGGATGCCAAAGCTATGTACAGCCAGAGAATTGAACAACACCTTGAAAGTTCTGACACTCGCCGAGTGTGGCACGGCCTAAGACAAATCACTGGTCAGAGTAACAAAAACAGTCTGTGTAGCAGCAGTGATTTTTTGGCTGAGCAGTTAAATCAATTTTTCAGCCGTTTTGAGGTGGAAACAGGAACAACCATTATTCCAGCACCTACTGTCTATAATACATCACTAGAATCTACCATCAACAGACAACCACTAGTACTGCAGATTTCAGATGTGAGACGCGCTTTCCAGAATATTAATGTTCGAAAGGCAGCTGGACCAGATGGAATCATGGGACGAGTTATTAGGGGCTGTGCTGCAGAATTAGCTGGAGTTTTTACGGATATTTTCAATCTATCCTTGTTGCAGTGTTCAGTCCCCACTTGCCTGAAGACATCTATTATAGTGCCAGTCCCCAAGCAGTCAGCTGTGGTATCTCTCAATGATTACAGACCAGTAGCTTTAACATCTGTTGTTATGAAATGTTTTGAGAGATTGGTGCTGGATTACATTAAGGCTAGTCTTCCACCTTCTTTGGACCCATGGCAATTTGCATACAGGAAAAATAGATCTACTGATGATGCTGTGTCCATTGTACTCCATACTGTATTGAGCCACTTAGAACATCAGGGAACTTATGCGAGGCTGTTGTTTGTGGATTATAGCTCTGCTTTTAATACCATTCTACCAAATAGGTTGTTTTTTAAAATGATCAACCTGGGATTACCTCAGGAGATATGCATGTGGATAAAGGATTTTCTGACAGATAGGCCACAGTCAGTAAGGATGGGATCTCACCATTCTTCTACCCTGGTACTAAGTACAGGAGCTCCCCAGGGCTGCGTGCTAAGTCCCTTCCTCTATTCCCTGTACACACATGATTGCACCCCACTGTATAACACCAATGCAATTATTAAATTTGCGGATGATACGACAGTGGTGGGGCTCATAAATAAGAACAATGAGTCTGCTTATAGAAAGGAAGTACAAAGGTTGATACTTTGGTGTAAAGAAAATCATCTCACACTTAACATCAAAAAAACTAAAGAACTCATAATTGATTTTAGGAGGAAGAGATATGTACATTTACCACTGTACATAAACGGTGAGGAAGTGGAGAGAGTTGGTAGTTTTAAATTTCTGGGTACTTACATCTCAGAGGACCTCTCATGGACTATAAATGCCAACATGCTAATGAAGAAGGCACAGAAGAGGCTGTATTTCCTGAGAATGCTCGGCAAGTTAAATTTATCTCAGCATTTGCTTCTGTCATACTATCGTAGCACCATTGAGAGTGTCCTAACCTATGGCATTCTGGCATGGTTTGGGAGTAGCTCTGTAGCGGACAAAAAAGCTCTACAGAGAACCATTAAAATTGCCCAGAATATCATCGGGCTCCAGCTACCAACCCTGGATGACATCTTCACATCCCGCTGTCTAAGGAAATCACATAGCATCCTGAGAGACTCTTCCCATCCTGCTTATAACTTTTTTGAACTGTTACCATCTGGCAGAAGATATAGAACAATTAAGACTCGGACCACACGTTTTCTCAATAGTTTTTATCCCAGAGCTATAATTGCAATTAATAATGAGCTTAAAGACCATCAGTAGTGAATAATTAGTTGGACTGTGTAACTTGGCCTGCGGTGTAGATGTTTGTATTTTTAGTGGGGGACTTTTAGTGGGTGGGGAGTGTTTGGGAATTTTATGTGTGTGCATGTGTCTGGTCTCTGGGTGTCTGTGAATTTCGTTGTATGTGTATATACTTACAATGACAATAAATTATTATTATTATTATTATTATTATTATTATTATAACTGGCTGTCTTTTCATTTTCTGTTTCAGATATTTATTTTTTTATTTTATTAGATTTATACCCCGCCTATCTAGACAAATAGTCTACTCTCAAGATTTCCATTTGAAATCTTGACTGGTTAGAAGAATTCAGCTTTAGATTAGATCCCACTTTATTAAACTTTTCCAGGAGTTTATGTTTTTGAGCTGAACAATATTGTTGGCAATCCTGAGAAAATATGTCAATTGCATGCTATGTCAGCATCCATTTTTTCTAAGTTTCAGATGTGATCCACTTTTTTCTCCAAACGCTTAGTCTTGTCAACATGCAAAAAACACTGAGGAACTTTTCTATATTCCTATTTACAAATGGTTCAATATTTTATAAATCTGCAATGCAACATGTATCACAATTAATACATAAGGTAGTTCTCAACTCTTACCACCACCTCATTTCTATTTCAGATCATCTGAATTGTGCCAAGTCTGATGACCACAAGATCACTGTTGGGCCAACTCTAGTATTCTGTAAGTCTATGACTCTAATTCTCCTCTTCCCATATAAAATGCACTGCAAAAAGCATCTCTTTGCATAGAAGGCATCACTACTGTACTAATAATAAGGTTTGTACTTTTCCTAAATTAGTCCATGTGTGTGTTGCGCAGTGGGGACCTTTCAACTCTCTCGTTAATTTTGGAATAATGTTAGCTACATCTGTAGGACATTAGAAGCTGAGGCACCATCAGTTGCTGGCAAGCAGGCTGGAAATTCTGAGAAATGAAACCAGGAAAACTGTAGACCAGCAAAGCAAAACAGAAAGATTTGTACCATCAGAGTGTGATTACCAAGAAATAGTCAGTGTGATTAAGCACACAAGTTGTTTTATACCAAAAAGAAAAGACAAAGTGTAATACTGTTTTCCATTGAAACTAATTATTATATTCTGTAATTATTAAGACCTTCAAGTCATCAAGTGACTTTAATTTTGGGATACTACAGAATGCATTTTTATGAACCAACCGATGTGTTATCAGTCCGAACAGCAAGGTATCCTTGAGCACCTGTACATGCCCTTTTGCCAACAGCGGCTGGTTTGGCACACCACCTAATCTTGTATTACGTGCCACGAAAACAAGACACATAATTCTTATGTACATCTGCCCTGACAGTGAGGTATCATTTATGTAGCCCCATTTCAGCTACATCTCATAAAATGTAAAAGTCCACTGCCAAGGTTGTTGCCAAAAGGGAATCAGTAGTTCTAATTCTAGAATTCGTATCTAGTTCCTTGGGAAGGAAATAGATACGAGCATTCTTACTCAGAGTAAAATGGTGCTGGAAGGTCACCACCCTTAAGGAGGAAGAAGAATTTTTTCAAAAGTAATAGAACGGTGGTGGGCATCAAGCAGGCCTTGGACCACATATCAACCCCAAGACCATCTTGGGAGACCTACCCCCTACCACAAAAACACATTTAAAGTAAGAATCTCCTCTTATTTTAAAGCAGTATGTCTCATTTAATGCCAAACCTCATTATCAGAGCAGTGGTGTGGGCCTTGGTAGATTCTGTGGGGGAGTGGAACCCAGCTCCACAAAAGTTGCCCAATTTCTGCTGCTTAACTTAACTGTTTTATCTGTTGATTCCTTAAAAGAGCTATGGGTTGCCATTATGCTCGATATTAAACTTTTAAGGCAGCTAATACAGTTTTTAAGATGCACTTTTTTTTGCAGTGGAACACATATATGTATATATACATTTTTAATCAAGATGTGGATGCACACTCACATGTATGGGCGCGTGCACAGAGCAATGGGCTATAGCCAAAGTGACTTGGCATCAACGTTCTTGTACAGCAAGACACCCAAATTTTCTCAGTCTCCCTACCTGCTGTAAACAACTCTGCCATAACCTGAGAAACTCGTTGGGACAGTCAAGCAAGTGCTATAGTAAGTAAAGAGGAGAGTAAGAAATCAGGTGCCAAGCCTTGCAAAGGCAGACATAGGCAGCTGTTTTGGACTCCCATCCAATATATAGGTTGTCACACACCAGACACTGCCGAAAACGTAGGACTGACACAGAACAAGCTTTCTTCATAAGCTTCTGCCCAGCCCTGGATTAGAAAGGGAAACACTTTTTTGGAACTACACTTCCCAAATTTCCTCAGGCAAAATGGTCATTGGCCTAGTTGGCTATGGGATTCTGGGAACTATACACCAAAACAGTAATGGCACCTATCTTTGCTTTTGGTTATTGAGCTGCAGGACAGCCTTACAATTGCAGGCTAGAAGGCAGCAGAACTGGGTCGTCATGTCACATTTACTACAGATTGAATCTATAATTTCAGCCTCAGTCCTCTGTTTGTACAATGAGCACTATTTTGTCAGTAGGGGTGTGCCATTCATTTTTTTCACACCCCAACTCCCAGAATTCTCCAAGAATTCATTAGGGAGAATTCTAAGAGTGCTTGCTCACAGTCACGCACCTGCATTTCACTCACCTGGACCAGGCCCTACTTCCAAGTGGTCTGTGGCTTACCTCCTGTACAAAAAAGGACTCCACTTCTCCAAAGCTTCCTGGTTGGGTCTCACCTGTGTGTGTGTTCTATCTAGAGCCCAATGGGAAGCAAGATTACACCTCCCACAAAATCCTAGGCCTCACAGGAAGCACTGGAGCATTCCCCTTTTTTTCACAGAGGAAGTAAGGCTTGAGGTAGTCTGGAAGACAGGGCCTCTTCCAAGTGAGCAAAATGTAGCTATATATGTCAGTGGGCAGAAACTCCCAGAACTATGCCTGGGGAATTCTTGAACCACTTGGGGAGTCAGAATCTTAAAAAAACAAGTGGCACACCCATATTTGCCAGCTTCTTAAACATTTTTATGAAGAAAAACACAACAATGAAAACACAGCAATCTGGAATTTATAAATGAAGTGTTTAAATGTAGCAAAAGCAACAGCAAGCAAATTCAGCACAGGTTTGCAAACCAGTCAAGAATACCAATATAGTCTCTGAGATTTGCACAGACAACAGAATACGTCCTATAAAACCAAAGACAGGAATGGATGCTGTGGTTCACTAGAACTGTCCTACTTTTACAAAAGAGACGGCAAAAGGGTAAAAAAAAGGGGGGATGACAGTTTTGTAGGAACTGCGTTTGTAGAAATATTCCAACATATGGCCTGCAGCAAAATATGATGGCAAGGTGACCCTCCATTCAACCCTGCAACTCTTGCTCTGAAGTCAAAAAGTCTCCAGTTCAGTGCAACAATAAAGAAGCTGAGGACAGCATGGCTGCATTCCCACAGCTCAGTTACTAAGTAACTTTTCTGAGTTCTGCCCTTTTCAAATAAAGGAATACACAATATAAATAAATGGAGCAACACTCATGCTATGAAATCTGAGCAATAACAAAAGCCAGGGCTAACTTAATGTCCTGCCAAAGAACCATACAGTGGAAGTGAAATCATTCCTGAGGCCTCCTGCTTGCACTTTGTTCCAAACATCAGATGTAAAAAAACAACAGCCTTGCCTCCTTGCAGGCTGCAGTCATAGTCACATTTTTTTTAAAAAAGTCTAAATCTCTTACTTTGGTTTTGAACTCGGTGGAGGCTCCATATTCAAAGAGAAACTTCACAATATCATTGTGGCCTTGTTGTGCAGCAAAGAACAGAGCAGTAGCACCAGACTGAAAAATGAGAAACATAAAGCCCATGTATTATTACATCAGATGTGTGGTTACAATGCACTTGAATTAAATACAAACTGCTTTTTTAAAAGACATGGACCACCTGAAATGTTAGACAAATGCAAATGTTCAGTTTCAGCAGCCAAGCAAAGGCATGCCCATGTCTGTTCTGAAAAAATAGGGTGTCTCTTTTTTTCACCCAGGAAGGTTGCTTTGCCTTCCTGAGTGACAGAACAACAATGCAACAGATGCCAGTTTTCCCAGTGAAGGGACATAATGAGAAGAACCTGTTAAATTTCTCCTACTAAGCTATGAGAGAAGAGAAAGTCAGAATGAGAGGGAGGATTTATATGACATTTCACATTTTCTCTGCAACCTACATTTGAACCCATAAGCAACTTCAAACATGTTTATGAGTAACCTGGCCTTCCTAACCAGATCACTCATAACATGTTCAGAGCCACCCATAAACTCAAACGTAGATTGCAGCAGGGGAAATGACATGTCATAGAAATTCTCTCTGTTATCAGAAGCAGCAGAATTCATAATGAGAGCAGGAACAGGGCTGTATCATAGCATATATAACCAGATACTGTACTTCCATCCCCAAAGGTACCCACAGTTTATAGGCAAACGTCTGCAGGAGAAAGGTCTTTGCTTGTTCTGCTGTAGTAATAGAGGCCTCCAAACAAATTAGAACCCCAACTGTGCAATTATTGTGGAAGCCTCCATGAACACAGAAACGTAGCTTCTGGCATGGCATCTATGCTCTTTCTCCATGGCCTTTATTAAGCATCACCTGCCAAAGAATTAGGGAATGGAAATCCTGAAATGGAATTTCTATGGGCAAACTCAGGTTTAAACAACAACACAGTATGGTAAATATATACCTTTTCTATTTCATTAGGTGCACACAGACCCAGTCTGCATCAGAACCAGCATGTGGGTAGGTGAGATTATACCCTCCACCCAGCTTGGTTTTTTTATAAAAGGAATGCACAGCCATCCCGTATAATTAGTAGAAAAGGAAAGTCACCTCTCCCATCTGCACTGGTCTGAATCTGGGTTGTGCCCACTTGGATTTATTCTAGAGTAAAACAGAAAAGGATCCTAAGGTGCAGTGTGTGTGTTTAAACTATTGTGTATAAAATAATCATGTGATTAACTACAAAGGGTCCATATAACCAAAAATATAAGCTAGCTGCTTGCATTTCAGACAGAGCCCATTTAAACAGGTGCACAGAAACCAGTTGCTATCCCATCCTGAGACTGTAATTATGTTGTAAACGCAGTTCTTGGAAAGAGGTCCAACCTTATTCTCCTAGGCCTCTTTATCAGATGCACAAATACACATAGAGATAATGGAACTATTTATATATAAGTGCTTTGTTGGATAAAAGCCTCATAAAAAAAGCTAAAGCTATTCTCCTTTACTTACCTTCTGTAGGAAAACCCACATCATCCACACTCAGATCTGCTGATATTGCTATTTGTAGCTATTAATAAAGGATTTGATATTCTAATTCCATGAGAACAAATTGAGAATTTTGTAAATAAGAAAATAACTATTGGATCCATGCATGCCTTGGTTTTAATTTAAAGCAACGTTAAGCTCCTGGTGTACCTTCAGGATTATTCTGAATAATCAAGCTCTGAACATATACCTGTAATACAGAAATTTCGCTACTGGAGGAAAATGTTCTTGCCACTAAAAATCAAGACTATCTTTTTTTTTGTTCTCTTACAGCATTTGTGACTTCAACAATTGCATGACAAACATAACTTAATAGGGGAAGCATTTTCCTACCCAGACATTCTGTGACAAGGAAACCACTATTTACTGAATTCCTACCTTCCACACAGCTATGGGAAAACCATAGCTAACTTTACAAAAGTAGCAATCTTGTTAATAATCAACATTGTGACTAGCTTTTTAAAAACACTGTAATTTAAATTAAAAATACAAAAACAAAACATTACATAAGATTAGGCTTGCTATTATATCCTGCAGTCCCTTTAAGATAAGCACTTAAAAGATTGTCACAAAATAGGATAATTAAAATAAAATTATTACAAGCACCATCATGGGAGTCTATTCATGTCCAATTAAGTCAGACTAAAGGCTCAATCACACCTGTCAAAAAAACTCCAGCTATACTGATCTGGCTGTTATTTTGATTATTTCATAATTTTTATGTTCACATGACACAATTGGTTTATTTCCCCCTCAATGGGAGAGTTGTTTTAAATTGTACCAATGATGAATCACTTCAGTCCTTATCATTTCAGCATGTCAGGTTTCTGGGCACTGTGGTCACTTCATGGTCATTGCACTTTAAAAAAAATAAGGGATATAGATAAATTGCTAGTAGCAGCCACTGATGGTGCCACTGCCACTGCTACAGAAACAACAACAATATGAATACGATTCGATTTCGAAACCTTTATTGGCATATAAACGGACAACAACAAAACATAGGTACAAGCCAAGCGATGATCAGAGTAAACGTAAAGTAGGAGATACACTCAACAAATAGTATCATAGGTAATGGGTGGCTGGAGAACAATATGAATACATTGCTCAGAAGGAAACAGTCTTTCCCCCATCCCTTACAGGAGAAAGAGGGTTTGAGATTTTCTGCTTTGAATTGTAAAGAAAAAGACAGTTCCGTTTTTTAAACCCTGCTCTTCACAATACTTCGCAAGTCTTTAAAAATCCATTTCCTTCTCTCAACACTGTTCAAAAAGGAAAATAAAAATGAAAGCCAAAAACTGAGAGGAATTGATATGCAGGGAAAATGAGTAAAGGAAGGAAGGGAAAAGGGGAGGGGGAGAAAAGGCACTGCTCCATCGATATATCACTTTTTGTAATTTTTCAAGGAAGACCAAGCGGGGACTGATTGTCCCAAGAAACAGTAGTTAAAATGAATCGATTCAAAATGAAAGAGCAGGGTAGCCTGCTATAATGGCTCAAATAGAAAGAAATGAATTGTTAGAGTTAAAAACAATGTGCACATTTCCTGTCAATATACAGGACAGGGCTGCAGGCCGCTGCCCTCAGGACTGGTAGACTGGGCCAGTACCACACCCCTCCACCTACCTCCTGTGGCTTGGCCCCTCCTGGGTGAAGGGGCCAATCCACCAGAGGAGGGGACAGATAGGGGGGAGAGCCACCCTTTCTGGCTCTACTTCCTCGCAAGCTTCTGGGGGTGGAGGAGGATGAGGGATCTTACCCGCCTTCCTGGGATTAAAGGCACAGGTGAGTGGAGCAGGAAGAAAAGTCGGGAAGGAGGATAAGCCACCCCTGCCTTTGGAAAGATCTGCATGAGGGAAGGATGCCCCATGCCCGGGATCAGGGAGGAAAGGGCAAGGCAGGGCCGAAGGCTCACACCCACCCACAGTAGCAACTCCACCTGGAGAACCATCAGACAAAGAGGCAGCTTGTTGGCCAAGGACGCAACTGGAGAGGCACATGGGCTACGTGCCACAGGAAACCTCCACACTAGTTGGAAGGTTTCTTTTTTTACCTTTGAGTAAGCCAGCAGGCAGGAGGAGCTGCCTCCGCCTCTGCTTCCTGGGAGAAAATCTGCAAGAGAAGAGGCCTTAAGCAGCATGAGACTGTGCTATGCATTGTTCATAGCATGGTTCTCTCCAGGGACCAGTTCTGGTGATATATATGAAAATATTTTTTCCCTGGATTTTTCTCTTTTAATATTTGTAATATAGTATTTTCAGACCATGGGTAAGTGAACCAGTGGATAATGATTTCACGGATAATGAGGTCCTACAGTATATGCCATGTGACCACTGAAAAATGTATTGGTGCAACAGAGGTATGAAAAAAATAGGTATAACTGGGTTTGTTTTCTCATGTGTGACTGAGCCCTAAGTCAAACATTATCATACTGGTCTGAGGAAGTGGACTTGTCCAAGAAAGCTCACATTAAAATACAGTAGTTAGTTTTTCAAGTGCCACAACATTGTTGTCTTCTTTATTTTTTCTTTCTCTTTTATTTTTGCCTGATATGACTATACTGGCTGAAGTTTATAACATTTCTATGTATATGTAAAGGTACACAATATTTATTTATACTATATTTATTTCTAATAAACAAACACCAAAATATTCTCTCCATATTGTACAAAAGCATGCCAAAAACACCTGGAAATCCTACTGCAACAGACATATTGGGGTTAAAAGCACTCAAGTAAACTCAGAACATCAATTCTATCATTCCGATTCAGTGCTGTGCTCTGTCATCAACCAAAAATAACTACAGCTCCCTGAGGGCTTTTTGTTGGCTAAATCTACTAACCATGACTCAAATATGGTTAGTTTGAGGTGAGGCTTTTTGATCCAGTAAAGGCTTCCATTAGTGGAATGCAGAAGAAATCTAATCCCCCTTATCCACAATGGTTGATGGAGCAAAGGGGGCATTAGTAAAACCCATCTAGCTTTCTCCAGACAGAAGCTTCCACTGAAGCAAAAAGACTCCCATCAGCAGAGAGACACCACTGGACATATCCCATTGGCCACCCCACTGGACACATACAATTATTAGCCTCAACTAGACCTACTGAATCAATGGTACTTACATAGATGTTACTGACTAACAAGAGTAGACCACTTAATCAGTGGGTCTACTCTAGTTGGGACTATCCAACTGTATTTACTCCACAATCCATGAAAAATCCAAAAAAAATCCCATTGTGATTTTCATCTTAAACCTTTGACATGTATTTAGCCATTGGTATCCACAAGGGTTTCTTTTCTACAGTCTCCCTTTAAATGCCAGGTTTTATTATACCTCTCGTTGAAGATTAATGTCGGCTCCTTGTAGCACCAATTCTCGCACACAGTCTTTGTGGCCATAGTACGATGCTACCATAAGAGCTGTTGAACCAAGCTGTGTATAAATAAAGAGATACAAGTCAATTTCTAACTGGTTTACAGAGATGAAAAACATTTATTAATGTTCTCCTTTACTGCCTAGATGGTTCCCATACCTTTGGGTATTCCTCCATCTTCCCTTTGTGCTATGATTTCTATCGGATCTCCAAAGTATTTCACCGATAACATGGTGAGAATTAATCTTTATGAGGACTTTAGGAGAGCTTTTGAGGACTGGACACACTGTTGGTAGAGTGCTTGGGAGACTGGATCAATTCTAACCTCATGTTTGCACAAAAACCTTGGACAATATATGAAAACCATCTGTCTTCAGTACAATGCCCCCCTTGTGTGTATATGTGTGCGTGCGTGTGCGTGTGTGTGTGTGTCTGTCTGTCTGTCTATTATGCCATTAAGTCAACTACATCATTTTCACAAACCTCCAGGGTTTCTGAGGTATGAAATAGTCAGATGTGCCATTCATTCTGATGATGTTCTGGGATTCTGCAGCTTTCCCAAGGCCACACATAACACGAACAGCTGCACACTCCATGTTATTTCAGCTGCCTTTCTCCCAAGAATCATTGTGAGGATTTGAACTCTTGGCTCCTATTTTTCCATCCAGGCACTCCAACCAACTGAGTTCTGCCAGCTATGATATAGGAAGGAGTGCATTAACAGTCCTATACACTAGTGGTTCCGAGCCTTGAGCAACCCAGGTGTTCTTGGACTGCAATTCCCAGAAGCCTTCACCAGCTTTGCTGGTTGGGGTTTCCGGGAGTTGTAGTCGAAGTACACCTAAGTTATCCACAATTGGGAACCACTGCTCTACACTATTGTATAGCACTATCTTATACAAGTCTACTCTCAATCCCAGAGGAGGCTTCTTCACAAGTAATAGGATTTTAGTCTTTGCTGATTATTAACAGATGAAATTAGCAATTTATGCAACATGCCATCACATTCTTATTTTTATACTTCAAACTGTTATATTTTTATAAATATCAGGAAAGTACCCTGGCTGACTAATGTAATGGATGCAATTTACTGATGTATAAATCCAGGATACATTTTCCAGTTTGCAACCTTCATTCCCTATGGGAAACTACCCAGAAATTGCGGCTCGGCTGTTGAGAAGGTCAGAGATAAATTGGATGCTGCTAGAGCTGTTCATACACACACCTCTCTCTTTCTCTCTTACACACAAGCTCTATTCTTGTGTAGTCACGGAAGACCCTTACCGTAAAGAAAGAACAGAGTTTGATTTTATCCCCACCCCTCACATTGCATGCCTGTCCTTTAATATCTGCACACAGAGTGCTGTTGGTTACAAAAAAAAAAGCCCTGAGAGAAGGTATTCACATGTAGGGACTCTGCTCAGACACTTCCCACACCAGCATCCCACAAAGTAAATACTCATAGGACCACTACCTAAACATTGCACTTGAGATGTAAATGTCATTTGACACTTAATTAGTTCATTCTCAAGAAACAGATCTTATATGGGAGCTTTAGAACAGCAACTCTTCATGTTTTTTTGTTCATAAATCTCATGAGGACATTTTGAGAGATGGAATACTTGCAAAGAGAGATGGAATTTTTGAGAGATGGAATCCTGCAAAGTTACAATGCATTGTAGAGTCCAGACAAGGCTAAAGGCGGGCGACATTATCTGCAACATTATCATGTGCACAGTTGTAAACTATGTCCCCAATGACAACTACTTGCCTTTAAAGTTGCTTTTTCAAGCAACAATTAGGACAAAAAAGGCACATAAATTATTTGTAGTCCTAGAAAGTAATTTTCTCAAGCTCCCTTACCAATGCTCTTGCTGCCCAACTTCTTTTCTCATTTTCAATGCATTTATATTAGTGGCTGAGAGATACCGTAATTCCTGTAGAATTCTTGGAACTGTCATTCAAAAAAAGTAACTTGTCCATCTTTTGACTGCTAAGCAATTAAAAGTTTTGTGGCCAAATCAATGGAACACAAGACTGCACAATGCCCATATGCTAATGTTATAAAACTTTAATTTAATTAAAAAGGAAAAATTAAAATGTAAAATTTAAAAACATGGAACGTTTCCATCATGGAATGGAATGTGTATATTCCGACACTTATATTCAAACAAAATTGAAGATGCTGAAATCAGTGCATTAACGTCAGAGAGGGGGTATTCCTCCTACAGCAGATTATGGAAAGAACCATACATAATCTATTCTTCCCATGCAGAAACTGGGTCCTTACACTGTCTTTGCAGTCCACGTCGACACGCCCACTATTCAACAATAGCTGAAGGAGGGCCAAGTTTCCTTTCCTCGCAGCCCAAAATGCAGCATTTGCCAATGGTGTCTCCTTCTGTTAGCAAAAACAAAAGACAACAAAGAAAAATCTGTTTCATGTTATTACATACAAACAGGTGGCCATCTCCAAATCTTTGCCTATGTATTTTTTTTACGAAACACAGCTATCCTTTGCTTTCAGCAGCCGCTTTTAACAATGTTTTTGGGTGATTCGAAAAGTAAGTGGTGGGAAACATACAGTTACAGTACTTTCCAAACCAAAGTTACCCTGTCCATATCAAAATCTATTAGTGTTAAAGACTCTTTATCAATTCGTAAATAAGACCACACTATGTGAAAACTATGGTGGAAAACTATGCACAGCACTGGCTGTGCTGGCTGGGGGACTCTGGGAACTGTACTCCAAAAGGTCAGCTTCTGCACATTTTAGGAGCAACACAGGAGAGGAGTGCATTTATCTCATGTCCCACATACATGCACATATGTATGCATACAAACCCACATTTCCCTCACACTCACATACATAACACAGACTTAGAAAGGCTTTCTTTCCCAATATTTGTTTTTGATTCTGTATGGAAATTCCTATATATTTTGTGTGCATTTTTTTTCTAACAGAGGCATTCATTTACACATCTCCTAAGTGCAGCTGGAGTACGTATTTTCCATTAACTATTTGCAATTTGGCCGTTCAGCTTTTAAAACATGTACCTAATTTTATGAGCATTTCATTTTTCCAAAGTGCCCATAAGGTTTGGAAATGTTCAAGCTGCCCCGGTGGTGTGTGTTTTGTCCTGCAGGAAGCACTTCGAAGGAATAAAAACACCACCCTCAACTAAGCTATCAAATCCAATGGAATCTTTTTCAATCCGTACTCTCCCCTTCTTCCCAACAATCTTTATCAAGATCACCATTTTGTGCCATGACCACCCACTGAGCAGTATATTTTTTCTTGTGGCCTGGCTAATCAATCAGGCTTGTTAGGGAATGGGGGGGGAATACTGCTCGCTTTAGGGAGTGGTCAAGGGCCAATGGTTATGCCTCCCTCCCATATTCAAACATGTGGCCCAGGGGCCATATGTGGCCCACTGGATGATAGTTTGTGGCACCCGACTTGCATCCCCCCCAAAGCACCCACGCGTTCTCTGCTGTCAAGAGTCGAAAAAAAGCCTTGCCTTGCTCACTGGCTCTCCCCCAAGACAGCGCCTCTTGAACCCTCCATCCGGAACTGCAGCCTGCCAGCCAGCCTGCCTGTCTGCCGGCTGGCAGGCTGCAGTTCTGGATGGAGGGTGCAAGAGATGCTGTTCTGGGGGAGAGCCGCCGAGCAAGGCATGCTGCCATCCCTTTTCCCCAAGCGCCCAAGCCACCGCCAAGTAATGACTGAGAGCGGAGCTCGCTCCCGGCCCATCCTCGAAGAGCTCCTCTAAGCCGCCAACAGCAGCTGCTGCTGCCTCTTCCAGGAAGCAGCTCTTTGGCTCTCTTTCTCTCTCGGCACCCCCAGCACCAGCCCGGCCAGCGGCTGCCTCAGCGCCTGGTGGTGCTTCCTCCTCCTCCTCTTCGTCCTTCTCCAGCCGCCTCAGCTCTGGAGGCTGCCTGGGCTCGCCTCACAAAGTTTGCTCCCCTGTCGTGGTGGGGGTAGCTGTTGCTGCTGAGTGCGCTTTTTTGAGGGGGGCCCTCAGAGGAAGGTTGCCGGACCTCCGTGTGTGAGTTTGTTTGTGTGCGTGCATGCGCGTGTGCACCTGTGGTGGCCCCGCCCCGTTCTGTTTAATTTCGCGGGTACCAGTTAGGTCTTTTCTCCTTCGGCAAGGAGAATTCTGTGAGGTTTTTTTAAAAATTTCATGTTGTGCCCTCCTCCCCACCCCGCTAGGCAGTTGCCGGTGCTCCCTCCCTTCTCCCGTTCTTTGTCCTGCTGCTGCTGCTGGTGGTGGTAGTGAAGAAGGAAATGGAGGGGGTCGTGGCCTGCAACGAGGGCTTGCGCACCCCTCCTCCTCCTCGGAACCCCAGCTGGGCTAAGGAAACTCCTGGGTGGCTTCCTTGGGTTCTTGCTCCGCTTGGTGGAAAATCTGATGCGGCCCAGCCTCACCCAGATTCTGCCTCCAGTGGCCCCCAGGCAAATTGAGTTTGAGACCCCTGCTTTACATCGACAAACAGCTTCTACTGACCTTAGGAAAAACAAACTGGTTCACAGTTAAATTTTTTCTGTTCCTGCCTAAGGGGAGGGGAACCTAGCGCCTCCACCCCCTCTGCCACGCACCCACTCGCTCTCCACTTCCCCCATTGCCTCCCTACCTATTCCTGTTGCTGCCTCCTTCTCCTCCTCCACTGCCACCTTTCTGGAAGCTGGGCCTGCTGTCTTTGCCCATGCACTGGCCTATCAGGTGATAGGCATGCACAAGCACAGCCAATTGACCCAGCTTCCCTTTCAGACGCATGCACAGAGATAGCAGGTTTGGTTCCCATAAGGCAGGGGGGGGGCAATTAATTTCTATAGGGGGGGCATGAAAAATCTGAACTGTGTTCAGGGGCCGAACCAACTTTACTTAAAAATAAAATGAAACAGTGATGTTATGATTGTTTTTATTTTAAACTTGTTAATCTTCACAAATACTAAAGAGTTTTTTGCGGTATGTTAAAGATAAGCAACTGATCAACATTAGATAAAAAGCTATAAATGGTTTTGATGTTCAAAACTGTCCGCAGGCCAGACAGGAGCGGCTTGCGGGCCATATGTGGCCCTCGGGCTGCACTTTGCCCAGGTCTGCCATAAGGGAAGCCAGGCTGCTGCCTCTGAAGATAGTGGCAGCAGAGGAGGAAGAGGAGGAGATGGCAGGACCCGGTAGGGGAGCAACAGGATCAGTGGGAAGTGAGCTGGGAGGCATCTGCTTTGCCGAAACAAAATGAAGCAACAAGTGGAAAAACGTTGGGTGCTTTGCTTTGTTTCAGCAAAACAGCTTGCATGAACTGAACCACGAACCAGCCCCGTTCATGGTTTTTTTTTTTTGGTTTGTAGTTCAGTTCATGCCCATCTATAGTTATACCCTATCCTCAGTCCCCAGAGAAATTCTGGGCTTGAGAAAGTGTTAAGAGAGTTTGTGTGTGAGATTATTTAGAGCTCTGGCTGTGGAGCCAGAGACTGGGAATTTGACTCTCCACTGTGCCTCCCTGACAGGGGCTGGACTCCATGATCCAGAGGGTCCCTTCCAGCTCTGCAGTTCTCAGGTGATGATGATGGCAATGATATGAAAAAAAAATGGGTTTTTTAATTATCTCACTTAAGTATTATCTTATGACATATTTTTAGATTTATTAAAATTATGGGAAAGTAGTAACATCTATTTGTCAAAATGATATAGCTAGGACACAATGACACTGCAAAAAACGGGAGATATGAGGAATTGTTGAGTCATTTCATTCTCTTTTGCGAGGAATAAATATTCATGACAACAAGGACAGCCAAAGAACTATTGAAAAATGGAGTGGGATCTGGCTTTGTTTGACCAATGATTTGGATTTAGAACTTAAAGTGTCTGTGTAGTGTTTCAAATCTTCTGACTAGTTAGTAAGCTCGGAGACCTATTAGGTTGAGTCAGCTCTTGTCTGCAAGCACATGGAGTGAGTGGCGTATCTCCTCTAAAGGCTTGAGTTACACCTGGAAAAAGCTCAGGGGACATAAATCTACCACCGGTGGTATTACCACTGGTCATGGAAAGTAGCAATTCCTGAAATGGAAGGCACCTTTGAATCTGCTAGAGGCCAAAGGAGCAGATCCCTTTCTTACATCAGATGCAAGCTGGCAGAGTTATTTTCCTTCCAACTGGTTACAAAAGGAAGCAAAATTTTAAAAACACAGGAAAAAAACACAGTAGCACTGTATTGTTTACCTTACTATTGTGACTTTTGAGCAGGGGAGCTGAGAAAGTGCTGTTTCAGGTCAGCCATGAATGTGTTCTTAAACTATGGCTGGATATGTCTAAGAGCGCTGTAGCCTCATTCAGAATGGTATTTATGCTCACTTGTGGTGTCTTTTCAGAAATTCATACTGAAAATAATCTATTAGACAAAACTGTAAAAATCTAAAGATGACATAATACTTGGGGCTTTTTGGGTTTTTTATTTTTATTTATAAAAACAAAAAACAAACAGAAAAAGGAAGATATTTAGATATAGTAAACTAGTATTTGAATAGGCGGTGCCTCCTCACACTTGGACTGTTTGAGAGTAACAACCTATACCATTTAGCCTTGTGGAGCTCATCTCCCTTCCAGAATTGTATTGATTCTTGCAATAGGCTTTGCCCCTTCCCCTTTATTAATACAAAACTGATAAATTCTCCCCACATATCTATAAATTAATTTTCACCTGTTTTTCCCCTCTTAACTTTTACATTACATGTAAAGTTATCACTGGAAATGAAACTTCCCTATACCAATCACTTAACTTGAAATTCAAGTGTAGGAGCAACTCCATTTAGTGCACTCAGGACTGTTCTACTTACAAAAAAAGAATAGAAAGTATTTAGTATTTGGAAACACACACATGTGAATTCTAACAAAGTTCAGCTGAGTAATCAGATTAATTAATTTAACTTTTTCAACTAATTAAAAAGGTTTCTCTAAGCAAAAAACTGATTTGGCAGGGGAAATTAACCATTATAATGGATGGCAGACACCTGCTCAGACGAAATGCCTCTTCCAAACTGGAGCCTAATCTCACACACGTATGCATCAGCTACAAAGAAAGCACACTGGCTTTTCTGTTGTTTCATTCATCAAATGTAAGTAGATATAACTGAATAATTGATTAACTGGGAGTCACACAATTAAGAATGTTCTCATAAGAATGCAAGCAACATATACTTGAACTGAACCAAGCAGAACCTCAAAGGGACAGGTGCAGTTTCTGAATCAGATTCCCAAAAACAACTGCACTCCAAAATAACTCACTTTCCTCTTAACAGCTCTTGCATCACTCTTATCCTTTCTTTCTGTCTCTTTCTGAAAGTCTCCCTCTGCTTCAAGCTGTCCTCTTGATTCCTATTCCAGACTCTGCTGGGTATCACATTCTTAAGGTGGAAGGCAATCCAGGCCATTAACGTCCATTAAAGCCCCATTAGATTTGTCTAGTAAATTCAGCTATTCCACAGCAATAGGTCTGTTAATCAAAGATAGCCACATCACAAAAACTATCATAAAAATGAATCAAAAGACCTGCAAGATCAGACAAAAAAAACCTATAAAATATTAGTTAATAGCACTGAACAGGAGCATGTAGTTCTATCATAATTTGTCTATATTGGCTCTTTTGGTGCTCATGCTGACAAAATAAGGTTGCTGGGGGGGGTAGAGATGTGATATGCAATTTAGTGTGATCTTCACAACCAAATAGCATATCAGAGTGCAAACAACCCTACTGGGTCTGGCTCCTTCTAATGGGAATTTTCGATATCACTTCTTCTGGCCCTTTTAAAAAGACTCTATTAGGACAGTGCAGATCCACTGCATCACTTATAATTTTTTTAAGTCTTTTATTTGCCTTGTCTTATAGGACCAATTGAGAAACTGCCAATAGCTAAATGCACCATCTTTTCTATAAGCGATGCCATGCATCTATGCTGCCTTCAAAGAGTAAAAAAAATTTTTTTACTTCCTCTGCCCCTCCACCAAGCAGCAGAGGAAGTGTTTAATTTGCCACAATACTGACGTGGCTGCCTTAAACCACTTGACAATATCAGAAATTCCCACTAGAAGAAGCCTTAACATTTGGAAGGCTTGCTTTTGATTCATTTCCAGCAATCACATGAGCAGAAACTGAACCACAATTAAGTGATCCTATCTGCACCAAAAAAAGTAGAAGCCCCTGACAGAGGCCCAGAAAAGTGCAGGTAGGGATATTTTGGGATCAGTCTAGTTCACTTCAGTTATTATGCTGTGATTGGTGGAAAAAGCAGCGAAACAACCCATCCCTGCACTGTACAGTATCAAACAGCAGGCTAAATGCCTGTCTGACTTAGTTTAACAGTGTGCAACTCATTATTTCTGATTTATTCTTATTCTCACCGGATGTATTCTTATTCATACACAACTAATAAACGAAAAGAAAAGTACAAAGAGGCAGACAGTTGAAAAGACAGGGATAACTATGGTGTTTAAGATCCAGATTAACAAACAGGCATTCTATCCTACGTCTCCTATGCCTTCTCCAGAGGCAGAAGCTTAAAAAATTTGCTTAAATGCTTGTTTGATAGTCACTCTTATAAGTGTATGTTTGTTTATATGTATAACATACAGAATATTTATTTATTTATTTATTTATTTGATTTATACCCCGCCCATCTGGCCTAAAAGGCCACTCTAGGAGGCTTGTCTTTTAATATTAAATTTTAATATTTTAATATTAAAATTTTAATATTAAATTTAATAAGCAAATTGAAGAAATGGTCTTCTGCCTATGAAGTTTACTGCCAAGTCGTTCTTCACTTCTAAGGTCTTAATACTCATTTGTCCATGCAAACTTGAAATAAAGCTGGTTTTTCCACATTTGGAAGAAAACAGCCTTAGGAGGTTATGGTAAAACAAAAACAAAGTCAATACAGACATAATAGATAGGTTAGTTAAATAAATGTCAAGTTTTATTGGCTGGAAAGCAACATTAAGAAAATGGACCATGTGGAAGCAAATCTTTAAAAAATGCATTGTGCGCATAATACTGAGGAAGGAGACAAAGCACACCATCCGGCCATCTGCTTTGATGCAGATCACTGGGTCAATCTACAGTACCTCTGGTAGGGGCAGCTCACAGGCAGAGAAATGTGGGTGCCTCATCCCCAAACTTGTAAGGGATGGGGAGAAGCAGCCTGCACTGCGGTCATAAGCCATGAAGGATCTCCAGCCTCAAGAACCAAGAGAAAATGAGAACGTTCCCTTCACTGAGACCACAGGGAGCTTCTACCAGTTAGAGCACTCACCTGCAATCCAATGTCCTCCAAATGCTTAACTACAATACCCATTATCCCCAGCCAGCACACCCACCCAATAATCAGCATCAAGTTTAAATGAACTCAGAAGGATTCACTTCAAATCCTCCCTACATGAAAAAAGGGGTATTGGGCATGTCACACACTTTTCCCAAACACACTGTACTTGTTCAGAAATACCTGCAGGTACTGCTTCCCCATGTGAGGAAGTGTGAGTCAAAATTGGGGGTGATCAGAGTCAGCTCCAATATAGAACAGTTTCTTATGGAAAACTGCAGAATGGAAAATGAAAGAAGAAAACATCAAAGGAAAAGACAAGTGTTTTAAAAATACTCATTTCATCAGAGTTTGACAGTGCACAAACTAGAATAATTTTAAGCTGTTCAGCATTTAATTGTCGTGCCCTGTCTTCCTTTTGCTGTCAGCTGCCTTAGGGAATCCCTGGATGTTCACTGGAGCTAGAACAAAAATAACTGCAACTCCGCATGAACTCTGTCCTTATCCCAGCCTGCTGAAAGGCGCGTTTTTCAGACGTTGTGCTTTCTCGCGCTGTGCAAAGAACCTCCTCATATCGAGAGCACAACCCAGCGACACATGTCAGGGTAACAGAGCGCGCCGGTGCACGCACAGAGGGCTTCCTCCGCATCACAACCAGGACGCACATACTGTATCTGGCGCTACTGGATGGTTAGGCAGGGGTGGACACAGGCGAACCATTTTCCCTCCCACTGCTCGTTATTCTAAAAGCACGCAAGAAGAAACACTGCCAGGTCTTCAGTTAAACCCGGCAAGAGAGATCGCCCAAACCACACCCCTGGGGGATCTTCTCGACACTTCATCCCCAGGGCTGGCCCTTCAGCGATAACCCAAGCGCTGCTGCTTCCCTTCCAGAGCCGGCCCGCCTCGCCTTCCCCGGGCAGCAGCAGCAGCGGCGGTACCGGCGGCGCCTCTGATAGAAAGCGAGGTCCGCTTCCCCCGCGGGAGCCGAAGGGTGCCGCCGCAGGCCTGGTTGCCGTCGCGCCCTCGGACTGCAGTGCAAGCAGGAGGTCAGCGGCCGCAGGAGAAGGGGGACGGCCGGATGGGCCAAAACGTACCTTGAAAGACATTTTGAGCCGGTCCTCCTCACCATAGCGGCTCATGCCTGCCCCATTCTACGGAGCCGGGCCGCTTCCGGGCTGGCGGTGGGTCGAGCCAAGCGCCGGCAGAAAGGCGCTCATGAGCGCGCCTCGTGCCTCGCGTCTGGAGCCCGGCGTCTTGCAGCAAAGCAAGGCGGGCCGGCAACAACGGCGGGAGGACGGCGCCTGAGTAGCAGCCGCGGCCCGGTGCCAGCCAACAGCACGAGGCCTGCGCCGCTTCGGGAGTTCGCACGCCTTTTGCTCACTCATCGTCGTCCCGCCCTCGCCTGGTGAGGGGACGCCGCCCGCCGCCGCCAGCCGCTGATCCAGCAACTCCGCGGGAAATTAATATACGAATAGCGTTAAAAAGTGGGGGCTCGTGTGGCCTGTTTTACTTCCAGTCGAGTATTGCCCGCTTGAGGCGCTTTCCAGCCTCGGGTAGGATAGGAAATGCCCCCCTCCCTCCATTCGCAATGCCTAATACCGGGTCCACTTACTGTATTTTGGCTCCAGGGGCAGAAAGTCCCACAAGCTGCCTTCCTTGGCCATAAAGTGAAAATAAATACATATGCTGATATTTTCTGGCACACACAATGGGTACTTTAGCCTGCTGTCTCACTGCCCCTAATGGAAGGCCCTGCTCTGTTGTTTCTCCGTTTTGCTGGGTTTCTTATGAATGGCTCATTAGGGCAGGAGGATGTGAAAGTAGCTGTAAGAAACAAAATATTCTCGCTACGTCCCAGGAAAGGAGAATGACACTGTCACCGCCTGCTCGGTTGTATATACAGTAGTCTCAAACTGAGAACCGGTACTTTGCAGCGGGCAGTGTGTCAGACTAGGACACATGAGAGCTGGGTTCAAATTCCTTCTTGGCTGTGAATACTCACTGCGGGATTGCGACAGTAAAGCACTTTAACACCTCTAAACTAATAGGGCGAATAAATGGCAAAACCTGGCAAGCCCTATTAGGACTGCCCTGCCCCAGAAGCAACTTGACAGCAAGGAACAATATTTCTTCTAATAGCAGAGAAAAGACTGCTTTCTTTGGGAGCAAGAACAGTGCTCTTGCACTCATATCTGCCTTGTGGGCTTTCCATAGATCTCTGTTTGGCCACAGTGGGAAAAGAATGCTGGACCAGAGCAGGCTGAGCTAGGAGGCCTGTTCTTATGTTCCTGTGTCCCAACTTGATGGTACAGGATTATGGTACAGGATTATGGGGGCAGAATATCAGTTAGGGCTGGCCCTGTCATTAGGCAAAGTGCAAATGCGCAGGAGTAGCAGTGGCAGACTGCCTGCTCTTCCTCTTGGACTACGTGGCTATTCCTCACTGTTGGAGGACAAAGCTATAATAACCTATACAGTACTAGATTCAGGCAGAGGATGTTGTATCATTACTAGTCTTTAAGTAGAGCTTCCTTATGCTGGCTGGGGGTTTATGGGAGTTGTAGTCATCGTGCCATCAGTATGCTGATGACACCCAGCTCTACTTCTCCCTTTTCTTCAACTACAGTGGATGCCGTTCTATCCCTTCAGCGCTGTCTGGAGGCTGTACTGCAGTGGATGCAGGAGAATGGGCTAAAGCCGAACCTGGATAAGACGGAGGTCCTGAGGGTAGGTGGCCCCACCATTGGCTGTTTGGGAAACTCCCTCTCTGGGGGGGTTGAATCTCACTGTGAAAAGTGAGGTTTGCAGCTTGGGGATCCATCTGGACCCAGCACTCGCCATGGAAACCCAGGTGATGTCAGTGATCCGCTCCACCTATTTCCATCCATGTTGGGGAACTCATCACCATGCACTAATAATCTTGAGATTAGATCACTGTAATGCGCTCTATGTGGGGCTACCTTTGAGATTGGTGCGGAAGCAGAATGTGGCAGCCAGACTTCTCAGTGGGGTAAGAAAACACCAACATATCTCTCCCACTCCGGTTGCCTTGCATTGACTGCCCGTTCGTTTCCGCATTGATTTCAAAGTCTTAATGATTACATATAAAGCTCTAAATGATTTAGGACCTCGATACGTGGTGGAATGTCTCCTCCCACCTAGATCTACTCGTATCATTCATTCTAGCCAAGAGGGGCAGCTGAGGAGCCTAATGCCGAGGGAGACCTGGAAGGAAAAAACAAGAAACCGGTCCTTCTCGGCAGTGGCTCCCTGTCTTTGGAATAATCTCCCCTCCGAGATCCCTTTGACCTCTTCGCTGGGTATTTTCAAAAGCCAACACAAAACCTGGCTATTTAGGCATTGTGAAATTGTTGTCATATGTTAACTGTTTTTATTTTATTTGATGTGAGCTGCCCAGAGTAGACATTGTCTAGATGGGCTAGATAGATAGATAGATAGATAGATAGATAGATAGATAGATAGATAGATAGATAGATAGATAGATAGATAGATAGATAGGTAGATAGATAGATAGATAGATAGATAGATAGATAGATAGATAGATAGATAGATAGATAGATAGATAGATAGATAGATAGATAGATAGATAGATAGATAGATAGATAGGTAGGTAGATAGGTAGGTAGGTAGGTAGGTAGATAGGTAGATAGGTAGATAGATAGATAGATAGATAGATAGATAGATAGATAGATAGATAGATAGATAGGTAGATAGGTAGATAGATAGATAGATAGGTAGGTAGATAGGTAGATAGGTAGATAGGTAGATAGGTAGATAGGTAGGTAGGTAGATAGATAGATAGATAGATAGGTAGGTAGGTAGGTAGGTAGGTAGGTAGATAGATAGATAGATAGATAGATAGATAGATAGATAGATAGATAGATAGATAGATAGGTAGGTAGGTAGGTAGGTAGATAGGTAGATAGGTAGATAGGTAGAGAGAGAGAGAGAGAAAGAGAGACAGAGAGACAGAGACAGAGACAGAGACAGAGACAGAGAGACAGAGAGAGATGATAGTCAGTCCAAAAAAGCAAGCTCTGTCTCATGTGAGATTCAGCTACCACTCCAGCCAATGTTTCTGGAAGGAATGAGGCTAGGATGCAGTCTTGTTCTTTGCATCTAATGAGCTGAAGGCAGTGTACATGTTTCTCTTCCTTCCCACTTCCCCCCCTTAAAGTTTAGCCGTATTGTCGACAGTAAACATCCCAAGGGCTGTATAAGGACAACAGCAGCATCTGCCATTAGCACATTGGCAGGAGACAGCATATCCATCTAATCCAATAAATACATGGCCAGTTAAGCCACACTATTCACCCTTCTCTTCTCTCCACCCTTTTTTTACTATTGTGCTCCTCTTCAACAAAGTAGCACAGTACTGCATTAGAATTACTATGAGAAACTCTGTCATGTCCTGCAAGCCAAAATAAAACAGCTTTTACGTGTGCTTTAAATTATTCACAAGACTATTAAATACTTTGGCACCATTTGGCTGAGAATGTAGTTTTCAAAGTATGGCACTTTGCAGTCTCCAGCAGAAGACTGTAGCATAAAATGTGCAGTTGCTCAGCATTGCCTCTCATTGTTATCTTGACAACAGATAGCTGGTTCCAATGTGTGAGCAGAATAACCTCTTCATTATATGTTTAAAATATAACCCTTTATCAACAGCAGGTACTTTAATCAGAATAGATTGGGGGGGGGGGTTTGATACTGTTCCTGCTAACTTTGTGGCCTGTTGTGGTAACTATTGAGTGAATAAATGAACCAAAGCCAATAATGAGCTAGTATATTCTTTTATTTTCTTTCTAGTTTGTAAAAAAAAAAAGAAACAGAATTGGTATTACTGTCTTGCATAAAATTGACTGTTTCTTTTCTAATATCTTTATACTAGATGTCCATCAAGTATCCTGTGGCATTGAGTTCCACACTCAGCTTAAGTGAAAACATCCTGGTACAACATTTAATGTAATAAATGTATATGTCTGTTTTCTCATTGTATCTTTCAGAAACTAAAAACCCACTTGGTTCCCCTAGTAATATCATAGAACTCTGTCCTCTTCCTTTTTGTGTCTGAATAGAGAAGGTCATGAACTGCTGACTTGGTGGGTTCATGCCAGTTCGTTTACTGACCACACAGCTGATCTGCAGTTCAACACCCCATGCCCTCTGGTGGGTGCCCACTCAGAGGCAGTGCCCCTACTTCCCTGCCTCTGGATGGGCACCCACCAGAGGGAGTGGGGCTCCAAACTTCAGATCAGCTGTATAGCTATTGGCTGAACCAGCATGAACCAGCACCAGTTCATGCTCATCGTTATTTCTGAATATTTGAAATACTTTAGCTTTTAGGCAAAGAGGCAGTCATGAAAGCAGCAAAATCAGGGAGCTGGACAGGGGGCAGATTGCATTTGTCTTCAGTGTGGAAGGGATTGTCACTCTCAAATTGGCCTTCTCAGCCACACTAGACGCTGTTCCAAGTCCTCCATACAGAGCGCGTTACCATAGTCTCTCGAGACTGAAGGATGCCTAATCTTGCTTCATATTCATTTGTTTTAATTTTTTTTCATTTTTTCAGTATTGCTATATTTTAAACATTATATCACCAAATGTTTCTGGACTGCAATGTTCATGGTACCTCATTGTTGACTATGGTGGCTTGGGTTGATGGAAGATGCTGTCCAACAATATTGGAGGGCAACATATTCCTTCATCCTTTCTTAGAAGAAACCAAGGACTACGGAAAAATGATACCAACCCTGTAGCTGGCTAAATGCATTTAGGCAGGGGAAAGCTTCCAGATGCACACTACAGTAGTAGAGTTGTGTAAAATTAATACAGGTGTTTTGAATATTTTGGTGTTGGACTTTGCTGCAGGAAATACCATGATACCCTCAAAGCTAAGGGAGTCACAAAACTCTGACAAGGTCCTTATAGGCAATTATTTCTCTTTATTAAATGAAGATAATTTTAAGGCATGCATCATGAATTGTCCTCCTTTTTGGTGATGGAGCACTGGCCACCCTACCCTTTTGCCTTCGGCCGTACCCACCAGTAGAATATATTCCCCAAGAAGTTACCTGGAACAGAATTTTGTATTTAGGATGAAAGAGCTTATTTGTCTTTGCCTTACAGCTGGGCCTGGGAGATGTAAAAGATAAAGGGGCTACTTCCTTTTACAAAAGAAAGATCCCGTCCTGTTTTGAGAAAAAGCCTAGTTTTAAGCAGCATGCAAGCTGCTTAAAAGAGCCATAAAGTAAAGAGTGCACATGTGGTGGTTTCTTGGAGCGCAACTCTCCAATTAAAGGGCAAACACTTTTGTGAGGTGGAGCTCTAGAAGGCAGCAGTGGGGGTCAGGGATGCTATGTGTCCCCCCCCCGGCCTCTACAAGTCCCTCGGGCTATTCAGTGGCAGGTCCCCAAAACGAGCCAACATAGCACACAGCCATTTGTCATCACACCACTTCTGGGTACTCACTCATTTCAGTAAATCTATTCCATTAAAAAGGTCAGCTGGGTGAGATTTAGATTTTGAGTAAAGAACAGTGCACTTTAGTAGAGAAACAGCTGTGTACTTTGTTCACAACAATGTTTTGTTTCAAAACTTTAAACTTTTAATGATCTAGTTGTGCTATTAGCGGTGCAATCCAATACCTGTTTCTCAGGAATATAATAATAATTGTGTGCCATCAAGTCAATTATGACCTGTGGTGACCCTTTTCAGGGTTTTCCAGGTAGAGAATACTCAGAAGGGATTTACCATCCCCTTCTGAGGGCATTCTAGAACTTAGCAGCTTGCCCAAGACAACACAGACTGGCTCTACTTGCAGGAGGCACAGTGGGGAATCAAACTCCCAACTTCTAGCTCTGCCACCAGATACCTAAACTACTGAGCGACCCAGCCAGCTGTTACTCAGAAGAAAGCCCCAATTAATTCATTCTGAAGTTCATTCTTGGGGAGTACTAGCATTTCTTATCTATGTATTTTACAATAAGTTTAAAAATACTTTGTTCCTCTCCTCCCAGCATAGGCATTTTTGTCCTTTATGATTTTGCTTTATAACTTGGGTACATTGTGTGCAGGTTTATGATTTCAGGCTTTCTTTTGCCAACTTTTCAAACTCCTCCCCACCCCCTTTTATTTTTTGTGTATTTTGTGACTCATTCTGAAGTTAACTGTTTACCTGTTCTCAGCTGACTCCATAAGAGCAGCTGAATTAATTTCTGCTTTCTTTCCTTGGAATGTCCTGGCATTACTGTTTGTACACGTTGACATTACATGGGAACTTAATTTATGAGGGTTATATTTTGCAGTTAAAATCTCTTTTAAAATGTTGCATCCAGAAGGCTAGAAGTTATAAGTTAAAAAGAGATTGCTGGTAGGGCAGAAATAAAAGAGTACACTCCAGTAAAGTCTGTCTTTAATACACTGTCTATATGTGTTCTGGGTGTGGAGATGGCAATTGTTTGTTCATGGCATGAGAATGAGAACAGCACGTAAGACATCTGGAAGCATGTACTGTAATAACGTAGAACGATTGCATCTTAAATTAGAATTTCTGGTTCTGCTTTTCAGTACAGAAATAGTATAAGAAAAAGTCAATTGCTTATTATTATATTGCATTATGTTAAAGTTGTACAACAATGGAACCAATTACCTTGGGAGATAGTGAGTGCTCCAGTGCGAGAGGCATTCAAGATAAAATTGGACAACCATCTATGAGATCTGCTTTGATTTGGATTCCTGCATTAAGCAGGGGGTTGGACTCGGCTTTATAGGCCCCAACTCAATTATTCTGTGATTCATGCTATATTGAAACAAGAGTGCTGTGCTTATTGTGAGACAAGAGGTGTGCAACCTATGGTCCATGGTGCACTAGCAGCCCTCAGCCTTATCTTAAGTGACCTTGATACCTCCCATCAACACCAAAGCCTCTCCCAAACCAACTTTCAATGCCATAACCATAACAAAGGAAGAGACTTAGGGACAGATCATGCTAGAAATTCAAGGTCTAGCCATTGACCATGACCATTAGAAGGACAATGTCTACTTTGAGATACATGTTTTATTTATGACGCTCCATTATCAAACACTTGAACCCATGTATGCTGTATATCTGTCTGCTTCCACTCCCTTGTAAATACAGCTAGATTACAGAGGGATAGAGACACCATAGTGAACTGGCAGGTCCATGATGATGGAGAAAGCAACAATGGAATATGAGGGTGGGGGAGAGAAAAAGAGAGAGCAAGAGAGAAAATAAAGAGAGGGAGAAAGGGAGAGAGAGAGAGAGAGACATAGAGAAAGAGTGTCTAGGAAAGGGAATAAGTGAAGGGGAAGAGGGAAGAGGCCAGTGTGCATGTGTATCTGTGCTGTTGACTGGAATTTTGAGCATGTAGAATGTGATCATATCTCACAGTGGTTGCCCTACTCACTGAAGGCTACAATGTCACCATGTGACCTCTAATGATGATTTCTGAATACATATTGATGGAAAAATTTTGCATATTCTTGCCTTATGTTCATATATGGATTCTTTGGGAAATTGATTGGCATTCACAGTACAGCTGGAACATTAATTTAATCGTAAACATGTTTACTACCTAAGCACAGTATCTGGTTTAGACACTCATGACATAGCACAATCTGGAACAGGTATATCATTACTATTAACGTAAATGTGGTGTTCAGGTTTTCTTAAAGCAGGACCAAACTTCAGTGCCCAGACCAGACATTAACGTGAAAGTTCCAGAAACACTGGGCAGTTGGTCATTCTGGTTGGGTTTCTGAGAGCTGATGCATCAACATCTCAGGAACCCTTGGGGGGGCACACAGTTCTAAAGGCCTAGAAATCAGCCACTCCAGAGAAGCAACTAGGCCTTTGCTGTAAATAGCAATTTTATGTTAAGCTCATTATACACTTATCAGAAAGGATCTTCCACTCTTACATGTATATTGCCATAAAACTAAGCCATTAACAAATACATTTTGATGAAGCTATGTTCCTTGTGTTAGCTTCAAAACAGAAAGTGTTTGGACTTTCAGAACATCAGATGTCTTTGCTAAATGAAATACTCAATCAGCTTTCAAGGGTTTTAGGTTGACGTTTTGGAATGCAATTGCTTTTCCTGAACGATAGGGCAAAGAGAAGGAATGCTGGCAGCAACACGTTAAAAACAGGATGTGAAATACAAAAGATTTAACATGAGTTTTCCCCAGGTACTGTATTTGTTTAGCATGATAGAAGCTAAGAGTACTGCATCCGTAGCACACAGAACATGTGAAATGTAGCTGTTATTAAATTTAACATGCCTTTATTATCTACCAACACTTGTTTGCATTTAATTTTGAACAAAGAATTGTCTAGATTGATGGATACTATAAGTTAGTAGCTCATGCCTAGTGTTATTTCACTTAGTCAGTGACATCAGATCTAGGGATCATGATTTCACCTCAGTACAGGTTTTAAATTTTTAAAAACAAAGGCTTTGTGGAATATCAAATAATAGAAGAGTCAAGTGTTTTTCTTATTTATGTTTATATAGCACTGGTCTGGGGATGTGGTGGTGCTGCGGGTTAAACAGCTGAAGCCTCTGTGCTGCAAAGGTCAGAAGACCTGCAGTCATAAGATCCAATCCACGTGACGAAGTGAGCCCCCGTCGCTTGTCCCAGCTCCCGCCAACCTAGCTGTTCAAAAGCATGCAAAATGCAAAAATGCGAGTAGATAAATAGGTACCACTTCGGTGGGAAAGTAAGTGTTCTGTGTCTAGTCACACTGGCCACATAACAGTATTGTCTGTGGACAAACGCTATCTCTATGGGTTGGAAACGGAGATGAGCACCGCCGCCTAGAGTCGGACACGACTGAACAAAATTGTCAAGGGGAACCTTTTTTAGCACTGGCCTGGGCAGAATTATGTTAAGATAAGAGATATAAGAAGCATACAGTGGTGCCTCGCTTAACGATTTTAATTGGTTCCAAAAAATTAATCGCTATGGGAAAACATCGCTAAGCGAAACGCGTTTTCCCATAGAGATGCATTGAAAATTGGATAATCTGTTCCAATGGGAACGGATTGCCGTCCTTAAGTGAAAATCGCCATAGGAAACATCGCTAAGCGAAATGTGGTTCCCCCATTGGAATGCATTGAAACCTTTTCAATGCATTTCAATGGGGGAGAAAAAAAATCATCAAAAATTCAAAAAGAGTCAGAACGAAGCCAAATTTGGTTAACAAAGGGTTTATTAAGTGCACTAACGATTTCAAGCACTCTAAACCTTTTTAAACAATTTAACACCTTTTAAAAATAGCGAAAACGGACCTGTCAAAAACATCGCTAAGCGAAACAGGGGACCTAAACTGACATTGCTAAGCAAAGCAAGGTCCCGAACATCGCTATGCGAAATTCCCCCATTGGAAACATCGCTAAATGGAGCGCAAGATCGCTCCAAAAACCTCATCGCTAAGCAAATACATCGTTAAACGAGGCAATCGCTAAGCCAGGCACCACTGTAATTTGCCTTGATCTTATTCAGCAAGAAAATCTCAAATACCTAAGTGGTTCTTACCGGAGGCACCCCAACTACTCCCTTGTGTTTCAAGGTTTAACAGTTTTTCTGGGTCATATTAAGACTGTACAATTCTGCAGTTTGTCTCAGGCTGGAAACTAATTGCTACAGAATAACTAGATAGACAGCAAGAAGCTTACCACATGCTAGGCCACTCCAGAATTTCAGGATGAAATTGCTGGGGAAGGCCACACAATTTTGCTGGCTGGGCGGGGGTCGCAAAACAGAACACAGTGAATCTTAGTCATAGAACAATAAATTGTGTTACTTTCAAAAGCAGGAGAATTACTGATACACACACAGACAGAGAGCATATCTATGTAATATGCTGTGATTGGGTTCTTTTCCTGAAGAGGGCGGACCAAGGGATTCGGCGGGAATAATGGCAGGAGTCGATGTAACAGTCAAAAACGGATTGGTTTTATTAACTTTAACATCAGATAACTCTGGACCGAATGGGTCCGGCAACTCTTCATCAGTTAACAAGTTGTACTTCTTGGGTTTTGTCCCAGGCATAACATCTTTACTTTTCACTGTTTCCTCACCCCAAAACGAGTGATTGCGTTCGGGCTCGCGACCGACGCAGTCAGAACTGAGCAGGTAGTCCTGCAACAGGGATGGACCACGGTCGACCCCTCCAATCTGGGGAGGAAAGGGCTGACACCACCAGGGGTTGCCTTGTCCATCGTAGGGCGAGAAGCCATACCCCCTCCCGGTTTCCATCCCTCTTTGGACTCACGAACTCCCGTTTGGCTCAACTCTTTAGGCAGAGGTAGCAAGCCGTCTTCTCTCATCAGGTTTGGGAAGTTCTTAACCAGAGTCGCAATTCTTTCTCTCTCTGCTCCTGTCTCTCTCGTTTGAGTGCCTTTCTCCTCTTTTTCTCCAACTGTCCCCCTCTCTCCTCTCTCCTCTTTTATAACCTCATCCCATCTCCAATCTCCCGACTCCTCCCCCCAGTCTCTCGTCCTTTCCGCTAGGAACACCTCTATAGCTTTATTAGCGCCCCCTTCTTCATCATCTAGCTTTATTAATTCTCCCACAGCACATTCTCCACCTCCTTCTTCTTTTGACGCCTGTGAGGACGGCTCACTTTCCTTCCTTCGCTCACATATGCATGTATAGTGAATCTTGCTGAATAATAAAATAGGTTACTCTTTTATAGTCCAAGAGGAAAGTTCCAAAATAAATACTGAGCATATTCAGGGATGTATAAATTACACAACTACTGAAAAGTAATTATGACAAATAAAGTATTCTGTGTTAAGCTATATAAATTACATGGTCAGGAAATGTTTTATTTATTTATTTATTTATTAGATTTCTATCCCACCCATCTGGACCAAGAGTTTACTCCAAGGATTTTATCTATTATAATGCTTCTATTTGACCTGACCCAGTTAATACAAACTTTCTGAATCCACTCTGGTGCCCAGTTATGGATACCTCCATTTTCCACATTGTCTTTCCCCTTTCCACATTCTCTCTCCCCCCACACCAAGGTTACCCATAGATTACCCATACATGAAAAGGAAGCATATTTTTAATTATTCTGTCTATTGTTAAATTTCCTCTACTACAATAAAACAGTAAAAAGATGCTTGTTAAACTTTCTACCAGAGGTTCCAAGATAAATTGACCAGTCTAGGATTCTATGAACTTTAACTTCTGGCAGAGATGAGAAGGGTGCATCTCCTCTACCTCAGGCAACAAAATGTTTTCGGATTGCCCTGGACTGAATTCTTTAGTTTGGAAGAGTTATGTCTGAAGATGACCTCCTATTGCACATGTGTTAGGTCTCAAGAGGTCTGTAGTTAATACACCAGTTCTTCCATGTCTTCTTAAGTTTTTGCTTTGTAATAGGTAGCAAACTAATGGCTCAGGAAGAAAATCTTATACAAGTGTCAAAGTAATTGCAACTGAAAACAATCAGACTGTTTTCTGAAGAGCTATGAGTATGAGCCAAATTATACTGTTGGGTCATTACAAAATGAATTGTAAATCTTCCAGATCATGTTTAACAGACTCCTGTCTCAAGCACGAAGGAGGGAAAGGGTGAGGGAAGCTTCACCAAGACTGGCAATTATTACTTGAATGGGTCATTATTCCTTACTTGAGGACCTATAAGAGTTTCCATGAGATCTCAATTACTGTTTCCCAAAGTAAAGAATTAAGTGGAAGTGGTGCAGCTTTCCTGATTTATCCTGTGACCAGGTTTAACAGCCTTTAGGGTGACCATGTGTCATGTTTTAGAACAATCATCTATGAGAAGGACTTTCAAGAAAAAAGCCCTGTGCTTGCCCAGTCCAAGTCTGCTTTGAAGATAAAGAAGCTTTAGAAAGGAGAACAAGGACCTTGACATTTCACTACTAGCTCATACCTAGATATTGGACTGAACTGGCAAGCATTTCACAATCTGCTGACCATATTGAAATATATTGTATTTCTACTTCAGTTATACTAATTGCTTTAAAATCTGCACAATTTCAAATATTATCAGAACGACTTTAATTCCCTTTTTGTGATACACTTTTCTTTTTTGGCAGTGGATAGGAACTACCCTAATAGATTTTAGAGCAAAATTCACCAGTCGTCAAAACTTGTTTATGTTTTTTCATGGAGAACAGAGACATGACGATTAAACTCATCAAAATCTTCCCCAAGATGCAGGCAGTAAGTTACAGGGTAACACTGCCACTTTATGTATAGTGCCTTAACCTTGACAAAAGTGCTGAAGTAGCTTCTGGCAGCCTCCATGTAGAGGAAGTTGCTGAAAGGTGATTTTGACACTCTGCAGAAAAACTTGAATGTAATGTGTAAGTCAATATTCCTCTAGAAGAAAATATGTGTCTGAGTCAACATTTTAATCACAGAAAAAATAGGGCCCAGACAGAATGGTATGTAACCATACCCACCCATCTCTTTCCTACTACAAGGAAAGACAGTTCAAAAGGGGACAATATGGTACAAATAACTGAATGGGGGAAATTAAACATTCTTCCTCCTGCTTTTTCTACACTCCAAATTACCCCCTCCTAAAATAGTTTGGAGGATGGAGAAGCTCTATACAGTCAGCAAAAACAAGACCTGGAGCTGACTGTGGCTCTGATCATCAGTTTCTTATAGCAAAACTCAAGCTAAAACTGAAGAAAGTAGGAAAAACCACTAGGCTAGTCAGGTCTAATCTAAACCAAATCCCTTATGAATACACAGTGGAAGTGAAGAACAGATTTAAGGAACTCGATTTGGTGTACAGAATGCTGGAAGAACTATGGATGGAGGTTCATAACATTGTACAGGAGGAAGCAACCAAAAACATCCCAAAGAAAAGGAAATGCAAGAAAGCAAAGTGGCTGTCCAACGAAGGCTTACAAATAGCAGAGAAGAGAAGGGAAACAAAATGCAAAAGCAAAAAGCAAAGCATGCTACTTATATACCGCCCCATAGTGCTTCAAGCACTCTCTGGGCGGTTTACAAGTTAATTATGCAGGTTACACATTGCCCCCCCAGCAAGCTGGGTACTCATTTTACCGACCTTGGAAGGATAGAAGGCTGAGTCAACCTTGAGCCAGCTACCTGGGATTGACCACAGTTTTGGCTGCAGTACAGCGGTTTAACCACTGCGCCACGATGCAAGGGAGATAGAGAAAGTTACAGAAAATTGAATGCAGACTTCCAAAGAATAGCAAGGAGAGACAAGACAGCCTTCTTAAATGAACAGTGCAAAGAAATAGAGGAAAATAATAAAAAGGGGGAAACCAGAGATCTGTTCAAAAAATTGGAGATATTAAAGGAACCTTTTGTGCAAAGATGGTCATGATGAAGGACAAAAATGGTAAGGACCTTTCAGAAGCAGAAGACATCAAGAATCGGTGGCAAGAATACACAGAAGAATTATACCAGAAAGATCTGGATGTCCCGGACAACCCAGATAGTGCGGTTGCTGAGTTTGAGCCAGACATCGTGGAGAGTGAAGTCAAGTGGGCCTTAGAAAGCATGGCAAACAACAAAGCCAGTGGAGGTGATGGCATTCCAGTTGAACTACTGTATTTAGAATCTTAAAAGATGACGCTGTTAAGGTGCTACACTCTATATGCCAGCAAGTTTGGAAAACTCAGCAGTGGCCAGAGGATTGGAAGAGATCAGTCTACATCCCAATCCCAAAGAAGGGCGGTGCCAAAGAATGCTCCAACTACCGTACAATTGCACTCATTTCACACGCTAGCAAGGTTATGCTCAAAATCCTACAAGGTAGGCTTTGGCAGTATGTGGACTGAGAACTCCCAGAAGTACAAGCTGGATTTCGAAGGGGCAGAGGAACTAGAGACCAAATTGCTAACATGCGATGGATTATGGAGAAAGCCAGAGAGTTCCAGAAAAGCATCTACTTCTGCTTCATTGACTATGCAAAAGCCTTTGAGTGTGTGGATCACAGCAAACTATGGCAAGTTCTTAAAGAAATGGGAATGCCTGACCATCTTATCTATCTCCTGAGAAATCTATATGTGGGACAGGAAGCAACAGTTAGAACAGGATATGGAACAACTGATTGGTTCAAAATTGGGAAAGGAGTACAACAAGGCTGTAAAGTGGTGCCTCGCTAGACGATGATAATCCGTTCCACTGAAATCGCTGTTTAGTGAAATCATTGTCTAGCAAAAAGCATTTCCCCATTGGAATACAGTACATTGAAACCTGTTTAATGTGTTCCAATGGGGAAGAATCGTCGTCTAATGAAGATCGGCCATAGGATAGCCGCCTTGCGAACCGCCGATCGGCTGTTTAAATCACTGTCTTATGAAGCTTAGGTCCCGAAAACACCTGTTTTGCGAGTGCGGAGGGAGCTGTCAAAATCGTTGTCTAGCAAAAATAGGTTTGCGAAGCAGGGACCAAACATTGTCCAGCAAAATTCCCCCATAGGAATCAATGTTTTGCGAATCGCTATAGCGATCGCAAAAAGTCAATGTCTAGCGAAAAAACTGTCATGCGGGGTAACTTTCTAGCGAGGCACCACTGCATATTGTATATAACAACTAAAAGCTAAAAATTTAGCACAGATACTGCTGAGTCTCTCAAAGGTCCAGTTTTGTTCATTTGTCCAAAAAGGTGTTCAACAAGGAAAGTGCTAGAAACACAAAATTTAACTGGAGACTGCTGGTTTTCTACTTGCAGGAAGTGCATTGGCTTGTCTCAATATCAGTTCCTCTAGGGTCTTTTTTTCTTTGTCCCCAAATATCTCTTAAATGTTGATGATCAGAAGGAGAGAAGTTTGCATGGACACTACAGTTTTTTAAAATATAAATATCTGGAGTGGTTATATCTCTAAATAAATTGCCCCAAGTTCTAGCTGTGCCAATTGCCATAATAATAAGCTTTCAATACTGCTTGAACATAAGCTGGGCTCTTCTGTTAAGTCATAAAAGCTGAAAGAGTGGGAGGGTTGAGAGAGACCAAGATAAAAAGAGAGATTGGGGGGGGGGCAGAGGTGAAGACAGTGCACAGTGGGATAAGGAAAGGACCCGGGTATTTTTTTTTTTTGCTAGTCATTTAATAAACCAGCATTTCATAAGAAAAAAACAGGCTGGATCAGACTAAAGGCATTGGATTCGATCCATGATTCGAACGTTCCCAAATTCCAACATTTATCCATAAATTAGACATAAAGAATTAGAGATTGGGGGGGGGGAAATGTATGTGCGAGAAACCCCCAGGGCGAACGCCTTTTTGTTTCTCCCACTTAAGAACCTGGCTTGGAATCCTTACGTAATCGACCACGCTTTGGGGGATGGCCTGAATTACGGGTATCCTTTTTTTTTTTTGCTGATAGGTTCCTTATCTTTAACCATTACAGGGCAGAAAGGTGCAACAGGAACCCTCTCCACGTTGGGACTATCCCAGGCTATTACATTTGGCCCCGTGCGGGTAGAGGGCGAAGAATTCTCTTTCGCTTTTGGTGACCACTTTCCGAAAGTCACGACTCTCTTTCATCCATCTGACGGGGGAAACCGGTTTACAGCCCGCTCCTTTAATCCGGGGCAGGCAAGCACCGGAACGTTACCCCCAGCCTTCCTCGACCATTGGTGGGGGGCTGGCGATGCCAACGTACCAAGCGTTACCCCCGACCCGCTTCCCGGTCCAGACGTGGCTCTTATCAAGCGAGCCGGCAGGTTATTTTCTCGGCTGCTGAGCTCTCTTGGAGGAAAGCCCTCCCCTCGGCGCCCGAGGAGGATCGAGAGCCTCCTGGCGCCCTCGTCCTGGATCCTGCGAAGTTGGCGGCCGGGCAGCAGGGGGTGTCTCCTCCGCCACCGCCGCCTCCTCCTCCTCTGCTTTCTTCTCCTGCGCCCTTCGGGCCGAGCGGCGGAAAACAAAGGCGCGCAGGAGCGGAGGGAGGCCGGCCGGCCGATCCCCGCCTTGCCCTCCCTTCTCGCGCAGAAACACGCCGAGTGGTCGGCCGGTGCCTGCCGGAGGGCAGCCGGGCGAGGATGGCGAGGAGCCGGGTCCCGGGATCCCGCTTGGCTGCCGGGAAGCCGCCGGGGACCACGATCGCCGGGCTCGTCCTGGCGCTCTGGCTCCGCTGCTGCCCCGCGGGGGCTCAGGCGGCTTCCTCCGAAGATGCCGCCGAGGCGCCGGGGCTCAGCCTCCAGCCGCCCCACTTCAACCTGGCGGAGACGGCCAAGATTTGGGCGACCGCCACCTGCGGCCAGGACGAAAGCGGCAGAGCCCGCCTGGAGCTTTTCTGCAAGCTGGTGGGGGGACCCGCGGCTTTCCCCGTGGGGCAGGCCATCCAGGTGAGAGAGCCCTGACTGACCCTCGGACGGGGAGGGGAGGGGATGATGAGCCTGGACTCGGGAGACACGGGCCCCAGAGGCGGTGGGTGGGTCTCTTGCCCAGGGGGAGATAGGGATGCTGATGGTCAGGTACTCGGCTTCTCCTTTATTTTCTTCAGCTAGGAAGGCTACAGTCATATTGCCCCGGTGTAATCCGCGTTAAACTCACTGAAAGGGCCGAGCTGCCCTCTCCAAACTGGGGTGGCCACCGACAGTTTGCGCGATATATTAGTTAGCGCCTATAAAGGACCATAGCAGGTAGAGGAGATTGTCTCGCCTTGAAGTGCTGTATGTATTCAATAATAACGAGTTCTCCTCCTCTTGTCTCATTGTCCGTAATGGATGATGTTTTCATGTACGCGTAAACACCATCCATTAAGGACAATGAGATATGAAGGGGATGACTTCTTGTTGCAGAATATACGCATATGTGGCTCTTGTGAACCAGAAGCAGATATAGATGGAACAGGAACGGACTGTTGTTGCCAACTTGAATTTCTGGGCAGCGTTAACAGAGATCTTAAGAGCCAGACAGAACATCTATAAGTGCAGCTTTCACCTCAGATCTTCATTGTGGTGAAAGGTGGCATCAGTTAAACTCAATGTTCTGCACCCGTTTAAAGGCACAGAAACCACCTGGAGACGGGAGGTTGGCAGGATGGTCCACAGTTATTGTTGGATAACTTGGTTGCTTGGCCTGGTTGCTGAGCTAAAAGAGGAACATTGCTTTGTACTGGGGAAATGCACTGCCTGCTAGTGAACTAGGGGTTTTTTTTTAATAAAAAGGACACCACCACCCCATTTCACAGGTGGCTTGGACACTAACTTTCAAAATGTTTTCCCACCAATCAGCTTTAAAATATGTCCCTTTGCTGTGCGAGGCTGTTGCAGTTCAGAATGAATTGCGCAATTTGGCAAGGCTGCATCACTGATGGGGAGGAAGGAAAATGGCACAGAAAGGTTCATTGTTTATCCTATAGCCCACACTATTGACAAGTTTAAATACGGAAGGGTATTCATCTAGATTAAATTACCCTTGTTTCCTTCCCTCTGCTGGTTTGCAATACATCTGAGAGTGTCTCCAACCACTCCAAGTGTCTAACAGATTAATTTTAGAATCCATTACCTCCACCTGTCCACCCTTCAGGTGTAGATATTTATATGTAAAGATGGATTATTGCACTTCATGGCTCACAGGGCCTCCTGAGGCACCATTTTGTGTCTGGCTGCAGTTGATGGACCTTCAGGTTCTAGTAAAACATGAAGTAGATTCTGCAGCCTGAAATCTGACCAAAGTGGTTGCCAGTGGTGATCCTTAGTAGAGAGCCAGTGTGTAGTAGAATGAACTAAACCATTGCATAGGAGAGATGCAAGGCCAGCCATTTAAGCAAGGGGAAACAAGTGTGTACTGGCACAAAGGTATAGACAGAGAATGAATAAATGGATAACACCCCCTTGTCATAGCTAGTGCTTGGCCTTTTGTACAGACCACTCTGTACACCAGTATGTTGTTGAAACCCAGGTGAGCCCTCCAATAAATGCAATCCATTTCTGTGCTTCCTCTGTGCTGTCAGAATGTTGGTCACTGGGCCAGTTGCCAGCTAATATAATGAAAAGCAGATGATAGAAGAATAGCTTTTTTTTAATACCTAGAGGTTTTATGTTTCCCTTAGTGAAGTGGGGGAAATGGGTGGCATAGTTTACAGAAAAAATTCCCATCCTGTTCGTTTTCTTCCATGTGGAAGGGATGCAGTTAACTATTCTTGTCCTCAACCTCTTTGTTGATTGTGGATGATGGGGAGGTATACACACCTGGAGGACTCCCTGTTTGAAAAGGATGAGATGTGGTGTAGCAGTGGTGCAGCATGATCTTCAAAAACTGATGACAAGTCAGAGTGTTTATGTACAGACTAGGTTTTACAAGTACCACTTTTTAAATCACCATAATCTGTCATTTAACTTAGGTAGCTTTTTGCTCTGTTGCTGATCTTATGGAGTGGAAGACATAAATCAAATAAAAGAATATGTTTGGTGTCTTAGGGGAACGGAAAAGCTAAACCTTCCAATTTGTTAAAGTTTTTATCTGTGCATATCATTCAACTATAGCTACTGCAAAAAAAAAAATTCAGGGCTGGGTTAAAGAAAACACACGCCCCCAGGTGTTTTGGCAATAACTTGTAGAATCTTGTCTGTCTGGAAAGAGAAGACAAGTCCATTCTATGAAAAAAGATCCATTCTGAGGTGCATCATTAGCCCTTTATGTATCTTAGAAGGGTCTGTGTAAGTATTCTGAGGATTGGTTGCCAGGAGAATTATGAATCAACCTGTTTGTCATGTATGGATTTGCTCCCATCCAGGTGCAGTACATACTGAGGACTGGTGCTACTTTTAGACTACTGCCTGATGAAAATAATTAAGACAATGGCTTTAGTATATTTGTTTATTGGAAGTGTACTATAGATTAGTGCTGGTGTTGTTAAGAGGGAGGAGAGAGATTTGTAGCTACAGAAACATTCATGTTCTAACATAAACACTGTAGTGGCATACCCAGTTCTCTTAGAAATAAGCCAACTTGAACTTAGTAGGACTTGCTTTTGAGTAGATATGGAAAAGATTGTCTTGTAAGAAGATTTTAAAATTCTTACAACAGTCATGGATTTAACCACCATACTAGTTCTCCTTGGCAGCTAGAGATTGCCTGCAGGCAAACACATGGAATTCTGTGTAAAGGAATGAGCAGGCTGAAGGAAGGTGGATGAGATGTCTGCTTTTTCTGTGCACCTAACACAGAAGCCAGGTGGGACATAAGAGGAGAGAAAATACTTTCATATGTATGCAGAGCTTAAATGCAGCTCCTTAGCTTTTCTGGGCTAGTAAAATTCTCCAAACCTGTAACTTTCTGAAGCTCATGTGTAAAACCATATTTTCATAAGGGACAGCGAAGCAAAGCAGAGCATGTGGACGAAGTCAAAGGTACTATTTCTGTGATATTGTGTATTTTTACTTGTGAATTTATAAATTAAATAATTTAAAGGACACAGTATCACAGAAATAGTACCTTTGGCTTCATTCTCATGCTCTGTTTTGCTTCTATATATGAGAATTAGGAGAACTATGGAGAACAGTTTTTTTAGTGGGTGAGAGGTCAGCTGTAATTTATGCCTAATCAAAGTTCCTGGAGGATTACTGATAGATCTGCCGTGGCACGAGATGACATGCTGGTCTGCTTACAATATTTGCGCAAATGTGAATTCTGCAACATTTCAAACAAAGGCTCATTGAGACACATAGCAGGAATATTTCTGTAGCTTACTGGTCATCGTTTTGGTTCAACAGAGTGCCAAATTATTTCAAAAGGATGGTGAATTCAACCCTGGAAAATGTGATAACAGGACAGAGTACATATTATCAGACTGTTCCTGCTCTTGAATAGAAATGAACTAAGTTAGAGAAGATAATTTTTGCAGTTAGACCTGCATACAAAAATGTATACTATGTATTAAAATACTTAAGTAGGAGGTTTAAACAGGTACACTGTATGTATAAATTCACTGTATGAATAAGAAAACTGAAGGGAGAAATAAGCATATTTTAATTAATCATAAAACAATAATAAAGAACAAGAGCAGTAGCTTAAAGTTTCTGGTTAATTTAAAATGCTTTTTAATGATGGTAATTAAAATCTTGTTGTGTAAGTTATGCTTAAGTTTATGATGTCGCTAGCAGAGGGAGATTCTCGATAATTGAAGACTTTAGTTCTCTGGGAGTTGCAAGAGATTATTAGTCTCTTGGGCAGTTAGACTCTCTTCAGGATGCATCTCAAAAAACTACCAATCCCCTATTCCTTTGTAGCTATCATGAAACTTAGCCATGCCCCCCACCCATTTCTTCCCTTTTTCATAGGCAGAAAATGGTTAATGGAACTTCCTTCCCTACCTGTGCTTAATTGAAAACTTCTGTGATGACTTTAATTTTGGGGCTGAAGCCCAGTGAATTCTGATTGGAGGAATTCCTGGTAAATTCTCAGGGCTGTAGTCCAAAATATCTGGAAATTCCATGCATAGCTACTGCTGTGTTTTTGGATTCATATAGGCTACCCACCCATGCCAGAAACTGGGACAGTGGGGTGGGGACATGACGTGAGCCAAGTCACTTAATAATAATAATAATAATAATAACAACAACAACAACAACAACAACAACAACAACAACAACAACAAACAAACAAACAAACAAACCTCACAGACTCAACAAAAAATAATTGGTGGCTGAACAAAAGGCAATGAATGTCCATGAAAAAAGACCAGGCTTACTCATTGTTACCTGTACATCCAGTAGTCGATGGAAAAATACATAGAATGTAACCATGCCAGCACAAATGGTGGGGTAAATCGCAGAAGGGTCACATCCTGAATTTGGTGGCATGTGTGTCTGTCTAGAACTATATAGAACTGTAAGGTCCTACTGGAGAGGGATGAGTGTAGTGAGTGATAAGGAAGTGCGCTCAACCATGTGTAAATTCAACGTTTGACAAACCAACGACACATTGAAATGAAAGACAGCGGGACTGTAGGTCAGTGGTAGAGTACATGCTTTCCCTGTGGGATGTTTTAGCTTACATTTCTTGTCAGTTTAACAGCAATACATTAAAAAAGATTCAGGTAGCATCTCTTGATGGCAGATTTATTGTGTGTAGAAGTACATAAATCGCATGAACATGACATGCTTGGTGGTACAGAATTTTTTCCTGAACCAGTCTGGTCTTTACTCTACTTTTTTGCCAGATAATTCCTTTTCCTAGAGAATTTGTGCTTAATCATAAATATAGAAGGGCTGCAGCTTTCCCATCCTTGCTCTGAATGCTTCTTCAGTTATAAAGTTGTATGGTCCCCACTTCAATATGTGACAATTTCTGGGGTGGTGAGTCAGAACACTGAAGACTTAATTGAGGTGTTTTTGTTATACCTGCTTTATTCAAAAAATATACAAGACAGTCAACTTGCTACTTCATGTTATATTTCTTGAGGATGTCCTTGCACATATAAGGTACTTGCAGTCAACTCTCAGCACTCTTTTCTGTCTCTGCTTCTCTCTCATTCAAACCACAGATTGTACTCACTGTTTTGCTCTTTCTAGTTCTTTTTCACTCTCTCTTCCTCCCTTCCTTCGTTCCTGGTCATACACACTTGTGTATCCACACCACTTTCTCTCTTCAGCTGCTCAAGAGTTGCAGACAGAGGATAAAGTGGAGGGACCATCTTCAATGGTCCTGTTGAAGGAGATCCAGAAATATTTGCTAAGGCAGCCGTTCCAAACCTGGTGTTATTCAGATGCAGGTCCAAGGATTCCTATCCATTTCAATGCTTGATGGGATTTTTTGGTAATTAAAGTACAAAATATGCAGAGGGTATAGTTTTGAGAAGGATGCCATAAGAGTATATGTGAGCTTTTCACCCCAATATCTGACTGTAGTGATCACGAAATGAAAAGGTTAATGGTTTAGGTGATCACAGAACAAAGAGAAAGCAATTAACTTTAGAGAGAAGTTAATGAGGAGAGTGGACACATTCCCCCTTTCTCTTTTCTATTAAAGGAAGGCATATATTCTTTCATATATTTTGCTAAGTACATATAAATCTTTTCAGTGAAAGCCAGAAGGCGAAGCTTTGCAACAGGTGGTTATTATGGAAAAAAAGGTTGGTATGCTTTGAATAAACAACTGCAAAATACAGGAGTATGAAGAGCCTAATTGCATAACTGAAAACCTAACAGTGTCAGGGAGTTAGCATTCAGCTGAGAGGTAAGAGCTGCTAGAAAGGTTTCAAAAGTCTGTGGGATGTGCTGCTGATTTAGAGTTCTTTTGCATCAGCGTTCACCGTCTTTATCATCCCTCAGGTAACTTTAGGCTGAGTGCTTTCAGGTCTGGTCAGGCATTTCCGATGACACACAGTCATCTGATTTAGGGTTAGGGTTAGAGTCATCACTGGAGGCAATTCTGGAATGGGGTTCTGCAGGTTGCGATGTCAGCTCATTCTTTCCAGGATAAGGCCTCACACACCGAGCTGGGATCCACAAAGGACCTGTGGGAGAAAGCATAGCAGCACAGCCTCGGCCCCATGTTAGTAAAGGGGCTGGACCCTTCCACTGAGGGTCAGAAGGTTGCTTATAAATCACCAGCGACCCATTCCATAGGAATTTCCTTACCAAAGCGTTCCTCTACTGGCGACAGCTTGTGTTGACCTGCAGAGACAGTTAAATGATTTAGCGTGAACAATGCTATTGACACGACATCTGGAATATCCCAGAGTTTGGTTCCTCCATTTTTGTTTTGTTTTGCTAGGAGGAATTAAAAAGAGCGATGTGCTCTCTCCACAACAGTGTGTAAAAGGAAATAAAGTGGAGAAAAGGGAGGAACATGAGTGATATCCATTTGCCAAAGTTGGTTGGCCTCTGTTCCTTGTGGGTTAACAGCATCAAAAGGAAAAGAAATGGGAGACATGGAGTAGGAGGAAACAATGTCTCAAGCTTGAGAACCAGGAATAGAAAATTGTTTATGGAGTTGTTTAGCACTCTGGTGAAAAAAGGAATGACTGTCAATAGGATTAGATAAAACAGAATACAAAGCAGAGTCTGCATGATGATTTCCTTCTGAGATAGCATCCTGGAATCCAGTATGAAATGGATTGTGAGCTGCAAAAAAGGGTGGTGATTTATCAGCAAGAAGGTTTTTTTAAAGTAGAAAAGGGTTAAAACGCATGTCAGCAACACAGTCTGAAAAAGCAATGTGATTAGTCAATGAATAAACCTTGGAAATAGGTAAGGAACAACACAGAAGATCCCAACCTGTGAGGCAACTGGGGGTTGTTTAAGACAACCAGCTGCAGGGGATAAAAAATAATGCAATGTACCATGGTACATCGCAACGCTGCATTAATTTGGTGTATGGTATGTTTTATACCCTTTATGATTTGCATGGAGTCAGCAGTAATTCATGTATGGAAAGACACAAAAATGGACGAGTCCACTTTAAGTGCCCAAGGAACTGTTGCAACTGCAGCAATGTAAATTATGATGGAGTCTGTAGTTCTGGTAAATGTAGTTTCCAGCAGTTTGTGTCCCAGATATGAAGATGGAGGTGTTGTTTGTACCCTCTCTGGAGCTATGTGAAGGCCTTTTTTCTCTAAGCAGTTAGCCAGAGAAAAATAGACAGTAGTGGAGAGGGCTTGCCCTGCCACCAAAATGCCATCCATGTAATGATATACAAGCAATTCAGGATGCTTTAGATGAAATTGATATAAAGCTAGATCCACAAAATGCTGACATAAAGTAGGAGAATTCAACATTTCCTGTGGCAAGACTTTGCACTGGTACAGTATCTTTGAGTAGAATGGGAATTGTTGTACACAGGGACTGTAAAAGCAATTTTTTCCTGTCTTGTGGTGCTAAAGGAATGGTGAAGAAACAGTCCTTGACATCCACTGTCATCAACTCAGATGTTGTGGAATCAAAATTGGATTAGGCAAGCCACATTTTAAAACGCCCATAGGTTGAATGCACTTGTCAGCTCCCCAAATGTCATGTACTGGCTGGGTGGCATAACTTTTTGGCCAGTCTTTCTTTAGAATAAGACCTACAGTGTTCATGCAGTGGTTCATGATGTGCTGTTTTGACTTTGTAGATAGGGGGAGGGAATTGATAGTAAACCGCTTGAGCTGTGATCATTTTCTGACTAGTACTTTTTTTTTTTTAAATAATTTTATTTTATTTAGAAACAAGGATAGAGGGTACAGAAAGAAAGAGGGGATAGGAAAGGAAAAATAGTTTTTGGGGGATAGGAGAGCATAAAGTATAACATCATCCAATCAATTCATATTACTAATACATATCAACTTTTTGCTTTTTCACAGTTTGATTACCCTCCTGCTTTTATCTTATCATTTAATTTTAATTTTATTCTATGTTATTCCAAGATTGTCTGGTAGCTGCTGCCATTTATACAATACATCCCATCTTTCCGTTTCTTTTTGAATTGAACAGTCTTTCAGCCCATCTGACAGAATATCCATTTTTTTCACTTCCCATATTTTCACCATAAAATTATCTGGTTTCAGTATCTCTGCCTCCTTAAGATTTTTGTCATAGTGCTTTTTAATTTTGGAAGCTGCATGGGTCACTGGATAACTCTCTACTGCATTCATATTACCTGGTGTCATGTCTAATACAGACGATTCTAAAGTCTGTACAACTTCATTTAAGTTTTGTTTGGCATCTACTGTCCCCTCTTTCGTCCCTTTCATCAAATTTTCTATTTTGCTAAGACCTGCATTCACTCGCTGGAACCCTGTTAATATTAGCCTTTGTATATTAATCTGCCATTCCTTTTCTATTTCTTGCACCACTATTCCAGAACTTTGGGATTGAACAGACCAAGCCTCCATTTGTTCTTTTGAATTTTTGGGGTCCATCTCAGGCTTTGGGGTTTGTTTAAATACCACAATAATCACCCCCTAGAAATCCTTCCAGTTTCCACAATTTTATCAACAATTCAAACCCCTCATCATAAACCTCCCCTTAGATCTCCCTCCAATCTTTGTCCAGATATTGTAGTATAAAAATCAACTTTTAGCCCAGCAAATACAATATCAATTAGAACCGTGACGCAGTTATTTCTTCTTCTCCTGAGTTCAGCAAGCTTCTATTTTTAGACTCACACGTGGTCACAAACAAAACAACAGTCACAGAGTCTCAAACTGTCCAGTAGATTGTCCTTGGAGCTCGTCTTGTGATCTTCATTAACCCCTTAATGCTCCTTAGTCCAGTCGGCCACGTCAGCTCCAACCACCAGATTCTATTATTTATAGTTCACAAAGTCCAGAGAAGGCAAAGAATAGCGTATCCCAACCACGCTGCATCCACCGAAGTCTCTTAAATCCAGTCAGACGGTGTTGCTGTCTGGGATTCTTCTCCAGAAACATAAGATTTATTTTTCCATCTCAGACTCTCGGCTTTAGAATCAGCCTGGCGTTTTAATAGTTCACTTGGAGAAGCTTAGTTTCGCTTTTGAGTCAGACTGATAAGATAAACCTGCCGCTGCATTTATTCTTTCTGCCAAATAATTTCATTCTTATTTCAGCTTAATGAGGCTGTTTCATAAATCAGAGGCTTCGGCTTACTTACTTGTTATATATTTTTAGTTTATATTGATTGCTCTCCTCTCCCCCGGTAAAGGGTTCCTCGCGGCTCAGTGCCAAAAAATGGCGCCCGCTCCGGTCTGTGCACGGTGATTTCTTCAGAAGAAAAAAGTCCGGGTCTGCCTCCCTTTCTTCTCCTTCTGCTGCTCACCATCTGCTTCAGAGAGACTTCTTCTAGACTCTCCTTTGATCCCCATTTCAAAAAGAGGATCCTGGACCGGAGGGTTCCAGCTTTTCCAGAGAGAGCTCCTCTCTGGAGTTGCTGGCAGCACCGCAACAAAGCCCCGCCTCCATTTTCTGACTAGTACTTTTAACAGTCACAGGATGGATTTCTTGAACTGGGGTACTATTTACTGAGTTCCCCTCACTTGAATTCTCATAAACATTGTGTCCTTGGTTGTTATGAACCACAGAACAAACAGACATCAGTGGGAGGGCATCTGCAAGGTTCTGTGAATTGCTTTTAGCCATAACAGTAGATAGCATTTGCTGCATTGCTGGGCCAGGAGAGAGTGAAGGGGGAGAAGGGGGAGAGGGGAGGGAGAAAAAGGGACTGTAGCGACAGAGATGTAGACAGAGATGGAGGCTGCATTGGAAGGGAGATTGCTTCTATTTTCATGGTGATCAGGGGATCTGGAGGGGGAGAATTTGGGGGTTTGTTGAGAGATTATCTAGAGACTGATTTAACAGAGGGTTTGTGAGCTTTGAAATCGCATTCCTACAAAGATGCCATGTGTTGAGAATTTTATTAGAAACCCCACATTTCTTGTGAAGCTCATCTCCAATTTTGTCCCAATCTGAAAGCTTATAGCTTTCTCCTTCCTTATAAAAAGGGCAATAAATATGTATTTGTTTCAATAAATCTTCCACTACTTGACCATATACGTAATGATAATCTTCTCTGCACAGGAGATAAATTAACTCCTGCATATGTCTGTCCTGAAAGGACATTCCTCATCATGTTTGTGTAAACTGAATGCTCACCAGGGATCATCCGGAAACCCTTGCCGGGCGAAAGCAAGCAGTGTTGATTGTCTATACCTCAGGCAATGTTGATTTCCCTTTCAAAAGTCTGTTTGAAGCCTCTGATAGCTTATTTTCTGAGCCTGTTTGGTTGATTTGCCTGTTTGAGTGCCTCATGTTGGGCGCCAGATGTAGTGATCACAAAACAAAAAGGCTAATGGTTTAGGTGATCACAGAACAAAGAGAAAGCAATTAACTTTAGAGAGAACTTAATGAGGAGAGTCCACACAGATGTCTGCCAGCAGAGTCCCTAAGTGGAGGCCCAGAAAACTCCCTTTTATTAACCTTATCAAGCTTATAGATTGCTGAAAGGATTCAGATAGGACACTAGTTACCTAATGGCCACTTAGGATTGGCCGGAGAAAGCCTTTGATCTTATGCTGTAACTCTAAGGGAAAATAGGCAGAATGAGTGAGTCACCCCTCCCCATCAGGAGCCACTGTCACTGTGCCAGGAGAGTGTGCTCTGCACTGAAGAACACATAACGGCTTAGCAATCTTGAGGAGAGTGCTCCCACATCTGACAGATGATAATCATAGAATAACTGAGTTGGAAGGGTCCAATCCCCTGCTCAAGGCAGGAATCTATATCAAAGCAGACCTGACAGATGGCTGTCCACTTTTCTCTTGAATGCCGCCAGCACTGGAGCGCTTACCACCTCTCAAGGTAATTGGTTCCATTGTTGTACTGCTCTAACAGTTAAGTTGTTTTTTTTTTCCTGATATTCAGCCTAAATCTGGCTTCCAGTGTTTGTGACAAGGGGATTTTCTCCCCTTGTATTGAGTTTATGAATATGTGCAGAGCTATTTTGCTGAATTCCAGTCCAAATCTTGACAATGTTCCCAATCTCCTGAAACATGTCCCAGATAGACGGCAAAAGGGAATGCCTTTCTGCAGATGGTGCCGAGAAGAAGCAGAGAGGAAGGCTTTATCCAACAATTTATTTTTCTTTTGCCACTATCTTTGTTGGCAGCTTTTGTGGAATGTACTTTAAATAACTGAAATGCTTGCTATTCCAGAAGAACTCTTTGACGTACATGTTAGAAAGATTATTAAACATTGTCTTCAGAACTCAAAGTGACCTAGTTAACTTAAAAACACCTCTCCTGAATCCTAATCTTGAGCCGGTGAGTAGGAACAGAGAAGCTAAAACTCATCACCCATCCATCTCACTGTTCCTCCCCCTCCCCACCCATTTACCACCAAATTCCGCTTCTCTCTCTCTCTCTCTCTCTCTCTCTCTCTCTCTCTCTCTCTCTCACACACACACACACACACACACACACACACACACACACACACACACACACACACACACACACACACACACACACACACACAGAGAGAGAGAGAGAGAGAGAGAGAGAGAGAGAGAGAGAGAGAGAGAGAGAATATCCATCTATATGTCTCATAAAACAATAGCATCTTCTAAGCTTTTGATAAAGAGGTAAGGAAACTTTGGGCCTGTCAAGACATATATATATATATATATATATATATATATATATATATATATATATATATATATATATATATATATATATATATATATATATATATATATATATATATATATATATATATATATATATATATATATATATATATATATATATATATATATATATATATATATATATATATATATATATATATATATATATATATATATATATATATATATATATATATATATATATATATATATATATAGATCGGTATTTGGATCACTACTGGTACAGTTTGTTTCAAACTAAATTACAGCATCCACACATTTTTCTACTTATATTGACCCATCCTGAGTTGTAACACACCTTTCTGACACAACACTAGGGCTTCTTTTCTGGGGAAGGGTATACACAGACTTCTATTTATCTGTTGTGTACCCTGTGCAGATGGCTAATTCACACATAAATGGACCTGTGGATGGTGCTATCTGTGGTGATAACACTGTGACATGTTAGGTGGGTTGTGACAGTAGAAGGGGCGATGGAGAAACCCACTCCTCTATTTTGTAATCTTTTTTTAATTGCTTAACTGATGTGGTGCAATTGTAATACTATGGCATGTTGATGCATTTCATTCTAAAAATCACCAGACCTGCTGAATGACAGTCACAAGAAATGGCAAGGAAGGGGGTTAGTCAACTGCATGGGCTACACCCTCACAAGGCAGCACAGCCCTGGCTGAGGAGAAAGGTGGGAAAAGGGTGGGTAATCTCCCTTCCATATCTCCAACCTTGATCCCACTATTTTCTCCTCATGCCACTGCTATCCTTGGCGGCTGTTGCTGCCGCATCCGTACTCATGAGTAAACTGAGTAAACTTACATGCAGATAAACTGGGTAAATCTCCCTCATGGGTATACAAGGTAAACCTTGCCTGCAGGTAAACCCTGCTCAGGAGTAAACCAGCAATCCAAAGACTTGTGTGGATCCTTCTCATGGTAACAAAACATCTCTAGTATGAACAGGAGGATTACTTACATGAGAGGTAAAATAGGTTGCACTGAAGATAAGAACCTTTTCAGTGTGAACCAATCAGCATCAAATTCCCCTGTCTGGGCAGTTCCCTTGCATCCTTTATTCTTTATGTGGTATACGACTTTAAAGGAAGTTTTAACTTTTTATTGCTTCCTGTTCAGCTTAGGTTGATGTTTCATTATTAATGGTCCTTTACTGGGCTTTTGATCCATATTGGGGAGCACTATAAGTTTATTTGTTTGTTTGTCTTAATTGGTTTGCTTAATAATATGTGAGTAAACATGATAATAGTTTTTAGGCCACAGAGAAGAGTTCTGGTAGCTAAATGCGTCCTTTTTAAGGAGAAAGGCAGGCTAAAATATTTTAAACCAACCAGAGAGACAAACAGACAGACAGACAGACAAACAAATAAAACATAGCAGTATCCTGAAGCTGAGGCTCCAATATTTTGGCCATCTCATGAGAAGAGAAGACTACCAACATGAATTTGACCAGACTCAGGGAGGCAGTGGAAGACAGGAGGGCCTGGCGTGCTCTGGTCCATGGGGTCACGAAGAGTCAGACACGACTTAACGACTAAAGAACAACAAAAATAGTGCCACCTGTGAAAAAAAATACTAATGTAAGTAAATGAAGACCAAGAAATCATAGGACATAAAATGCAGAAGGCTATAATCCTTCAATAATATAATGAAAAATGGAAAGTACAAATTATTACATAATAAATAAATGGGGGGAAAAGGGCAGGGAGAAGAACCTATTGGCTAAAGAATCTTGGAGATGAGTGTGGATGCAATCGAACATCATTTTCTTGAGCTGCCTCATTCTAGGAGAGAAGGAAGAAGATGATAATACCACTCAGAATCACCGTTTTAATGCCTCTTCCAGGTTTTTGCAGAATAGAGTCTTGGTATGGAAACAGACACAGTCACTTTTTATTCCAGAACTGTTGTATTGCTTGTCTCTGAACTATCCCAGAGGAAACAGGCAGAGGAAATGGAATTAAATTCATAGATCTTTCTGCAGCAACTTAACACCAAACTGTTAATGGTCAAGTTCATAGCCATAAAATTAAGTATTAAATATTATATGTATTTGTTCTCATTTCTTTCAGGGTCAGTTTTGTGACTATTGTAACGCTGCTGATCCCAACAAAGCTCATCCAATAAATAATGCTATAGATGGGACAGAACGCTGGTGGCAAAGTCCTTCCCTCTCTTTAGGTTTGAAGTATGATGAAGTTGATGTTACTCTAGATCTGGGACAGGTAAGTTCAAGTAGTTTTTAAATTATACTACTGACTATTATGTTATTGTCAGTATTCTTTATCTGCAGTCAGTATAGTGGCTCAAAGTGAGATGCCAGCTGTTTCATGTTGAGACTTTCCATGTAAATGGTGCATAAGGGCAGTATACACATCACAAGAAGAAAAACTATTTAGTAATAGATAAATATGCCTTTTTGACAAATGTTGATTGAATTATGTACCAAAAACTGCATTGTGATATTTTGTGTTCATTGGCTAAATATTAAAATAGCTTAAGGTTAGGATACTACTCTTTTTTTTATTACCTTACATTTCAGAACAGGAATAAACCATCTGCAAAAGTTTATCTGGACTCTACATCTGGGAGGAAGAACTGTTTATTAAAAACTGCCACCCCAGGGCACTGATTGCTTTTGAATGCCTCAAAACATTTGGCAGGCAAAGTACTTTCTGTTCCGGCAACCTTTTTGTAACTGAACAGGATGCAGAGAAAAAAAATTTAATGGAGAAAACTGTACTTCTCTCTCTCTCTCTTTTCAAAAGATACACCTCTTCTCTGTTTGTTTGTTTAGGCTTTTAATGTTTTTTAATTCTTTAAAGTTCATGGCCTTTTATTATACGCTTAGTTGCATTTTTCATATTGTAACACAGGATCACAGAATAATGGAGTTGGAAGGGACCTCTAATGCCATTGAGTCCAGCCCCCCTCAGGAATCCAAATCAAAGTATATCTGATGATTGTCTGATTTTTCTATTGAAAGCTTCCAGCGTTGGAAACTACCTCATCACCTCATGAAGTAGTTGGTTTCATTGCCATACTCCTCTAACAGTTAGGAAGTTTTTCCTGATATTCAGCTGCAATCTGGCTTCCTGTAACTTGAGCCCATTATTATATGTCTTGCACTCTGGGGTGACTGAGGACAGATTCTACCCCTCTTCTGTATGACAGTCTTTCAGGTATTTTAAGAGTGCTTGAAGAGTGCTATCATATTTTTCTCCAGTCTTCATTTCTCAAGGCTAGATATGGCCCGTTCTTTCAGTCTTTCCTCATAGGGTTTGGTTTCCTTGTTGCCCTCCTCTGAACTGTTCCAGTTTGTTGGCATCATTCTTATACTGCGGTGTCCAGAATAAGACACAGTATTCAAGATGAGACCTATCCAGTGCCAAATAGAGGGGAACTAGTAGTTCACGGGATTTGGTATACTTCTATTAATGCCTAAAATAGCATTTTTGTTTTTGTAGCCACATCACACTGTTGGCTCATATTCAGCTTGTACTCTACAACAATTCCAAGATCCTTCTCAGCTGTAGTATTACTGAGCCAAATATCTCTTGTAAATGTTTGGTTCCCCTCCCCCCCCCCCCCGATGTAGAGCTTTGCACTTATCCCTGTTAAATTTCATTCTGTTGCTCTCACCCCAGTACTCGAGCCTATCAAGATCTTTTTGACTGTTGTTTCTGTCTTCTAAGGCAGTGGTCCCCAACCTTGGGCCTCCAGATGTTTTTGGACTACAACTCCCAGAAGCCTTCTCCACCACCTCTGCTGGCTAGGATTTCTGGGAGTTGAAATCCAAGAACATCTGGAGGCCCAAGGTTGGGGACCACTGTTCTAAGGTATTAGCTATTGCAACCAATTTTGTGTCACCTGCAAATTTGATAAGTATCACTCCTTCTTGTTTTCTGCATGCCACTACACAAGTCAATCATTCAAGTCATTGATAAAAATGTTGAAGAGCACCAGGCCCAGGACTGAGCCTTCTGGTGCCCCACTTGTTACCTCCTTGCAGTTTGAGAAGGAGCTATTGCATTCTCTGACTCAGATTCTGCAACCAATTCTGTATCTACCTGACAATTGTTCTATCTGGCCCATACCTAGTTAGCTTGGTAATCAGAATATCATGGGGCACTTCCTGAAAACCTTTGCTGAAGTCAAAAGAGATGTCTTTCTATCACCATGGTCTGCTTTACATGCTTCAGCTGGAAAGAGGACGGAGATGCCTCCTCATTCAGACTGCTACCCAGGAGTCACTCCACTGCTCCATGGGAAAGGTAGCCATTGCACTGGGGCAACTCACAGGTGATGCAGATGGTAGCAGTAGAAAGATATTTATTTTGCCTTCTAGTTTCTTTTCTTCCAGCCGCAGAAGTCTGCCTGAAGAATTCTAAGCAACTTCTGTATCTGGATGTCTTAGAATTCTGGAAGTACCATCCCTACTAGCTTATTCTCAGTTCTAGTTTTTGAAGGCCACTTCTAACTTAGAATCACAGAACTGTAGAGCTGGAAGAGACCATAAGGGTCAACTTACTTAAATAACCCAAATAGTGATTGTTTTGTTTTGCTTTATTTTTAATTTAAAAATTCTTCTGAATGTTACAAGCTTTCTGTCTTTTGCTATGGAACCCCTGTGAGGGACCTACACACAGATCATTTGTTCTTTTTAAAGTACTGTACCAGGTTCAACACTTTGTATTACTAGTATTTCTCCTGCCATCCATAGGAGGCCCATTCATCCAGTAATTTATCCTTTGACTTTCCTCTTTTTAAAAAAACAAATAAAGCAAGGGTAGTTTTTATAATAATATCAGTTAATGCCAGGGCCAGTGCTAAGGTAGCAACAACATCCATGTTGAATGCTTTCAAAACCATTGATCAAAAACAAAAATCCAGCCAATGAGCTTCATTATTAAATATTTCCTCAAGATTTCTTTAAGTTTTTCAAAGAGCTTTCAAAAAGAGATGCCGATTTTGAAAAATCAAAAAACAGAAGTGGAGTTGACTTTACTGTGCCCTCTCATTTTGATTATTCTATAGTCATGTACCCAAAGCAATTATAAATGAATATTGTGGTTACTGTAGTCTATAGTACAGATTAAATGGATACAGACAGCAAATTAACTGTGATGTCGTTGTTGTTCCCTTCACTGATAGAATTGTTTAATAATTGAACTACTTAATACTTAAAGTATGTTTGAATGTTTTACTTCTGGGATTTCCTGCAGCTTCAAGAGCTGAATTCCACTGCACGTAGCAGCTCTCGTACCAACAAGCCTGGCATATTTACTGGCATATGGAAGCAGCCATATGCATGTACTTATGAGACTTGTGTTGCTTTTCTTTCCCTGTGGCATCCTGCTTTATCCATCAAATCAAGTTAACATTGATCTTCTTTTTCTTTAATGGAATCTGCAAATGTTTACCAGAATTTTAAAAAATGATCAACAAACCATTAAGCCCCACTTAAGCCATGCCTTATTTTAAGACTGTGTTCTGTTTCCTTTCCTTCTTGTTTTCTGCATGTCACTACACAAGTCAATCATTATTTCTTGCCCACTGAATCCACTGACCATGGTTAATTCTAGAGAGAAGCACAAATCAGAAAAATGGTAAAGTAATTTGTTTTGATTTTTGATTTGTCAAGGTTGATAAATCACATATTACAAATTTACAATCTTTTCTGATCAATTGATTTGCCAATTTATATTTGCCTTTAAAACCTTATAAAATGCCCCCCAGCACCTAGAGACACCAAAATCACAGAGTAACATCCCATGACTCACCTCTACAAGCCTGCAAGTTTGGTGAAGTTTTGATTTTGGACATCTGAGTTATACACCTACACCATGCCCCCTCCAGGAAAGTTCCTCCCAGGCACCTAGAGACATTAAAGTAACAGAGAAGCATCCCCTGGCTTTCCTCTACAATCCCTCCAAGTTTGGTGAAGACTGGGTTTCAGACATCCAAGTTAAACACCCCAAAATGGGTCCCCCAAGGAAAGTGCTCTTTATCGGAGAGTAATGGAAACGTTCTCAGTGATTTTGGTGTCTCCAGGTGCATGGGGGGAACTTTCTTGGGGAGGGCTCTCTTTGTGGGTGTATAATCTGGACATATGAAACCCAGTCTTCACCAAATTTAGACGGATTGTGGAGGAGAGTCAGAGGCAGCTTATTTGCAATTTTGGTATCTCAAAGTGCTGGGGGGGCTTTTATAGCCCAACAAACTGACAAATTAAAAAAGCTACAAATCCATTGATTTGTATTCATCAGGGGCATTGATCTGTATGAATATGAATAGATGAATTTGCAGTTTTTGCAGTTTGTGCAATTCATTTTTCAATTGGTGCCCATCCCTAGTCAATTTTCATCAAACTGCTTTTGTAGCTCTCCCTTTCTATAATTCTTGTTTTAAATAATTTTTTTTGTCCATGTGTACAATCTTTAGGATTCCTTGAAGTTTAGAAAAAAAAATCTTAAAGTTTTTAATAGAGAGGGCCCCAATACTTTCCTGGGTGTGGATAGTGCAAAACTGAATTAAAGTCTTATTGTCAGCATATGCAACTGGGACCTGCAACAGAATGTTACAGCATGAAATTCTCCTGTTTGGGTGTCACGTCAATTGATTCTACTTCCACTTCGTATAGTCAGTCAATATTATACTACACAATTCAGCATGCTCACTCCTCACTGTGCTGGTTTTGGGTTCCCATCCATTAATGGCTTAAGGCTAAGAAAACTCTCAGTGGAATGCTGAAATGCTTTAAAAGTTTAATGGTGTACTTTTGAAAGTTTCAGGGGGTATTTTGGGGGTTCATTGAGCTTACTGATGCTTCCTCCCTGTGAATGAATTGTGACATTTCAGGTGCATAAGCTTGGCACTTGGAGAACGGAGACTGTTGTTGCTCTTCTCTTATTTGTACTCTGCCTTCCCTCCTGAAAGTAACCACCAAGGGGTAACAACAAATGTAACAGAATCAGTACAGAAATACAATATTGCAATCAATCTAAGCATAATCATTGTCGTTTAGTCGTGTCCGACTCTTCGTGACCCCATAATACATTTATTTAAAATATTTGTATACCACCCTTCTTCTAATGATAGGAAATTACTTATAGAATGTAATAAAGAGAACAATCATCCTAATAAAACCACAACAAAATGCAACAATAATAGGAACAAGGAACAATTGGCCTAACAAAATCGGTAACAAAATGTGATGGGAGTCTCGTGGCGCAGTGGTTAATCTGCAGTACTGCAGCCAAAACTCTGCTCATAATCCCAGGTAGGGGTTTGAGGTTCATTCGGCCTCCATCTTTCTGAGGTTGGAAACTGAATACCCAGCTTTCTGGGGAGGCTGGGGAGCAATGTGTAGCCTGCATAATTAGTTAAGGCAGAAAAAAATGCATTCCGCTGGATATGGATTAATTATACTCAAAATAGGTAAAGGTTAAGGTTCCCCTTGACAATTTTTGTCCAGTCGTGTTCGACTCTAGGGGGCGGTGCTCATCCCTGTTTCCAAGCCATAGAGCCAGCGTTTGTCTGAAGACAATCTTCTGTGGTCACATGGCCAGTGCGACTTAGACACGGAACGCTGTTACCTTCCCACCGAGGTGGTCCCTATTTATCTACTTGCATTTGCATGCTTTCGAACCGCTAGGTTGGCGGGAGCTGGGACAAGCGACAGGAGCTTACTCCATCACGTGGATTTGATATTATGACTGCTTGGTTTTCTGACCCTGCAACACAGGCTTCTGCGGTTTAGCCCGCAGCGCCACCACGGCCCCTACTCAAAACAGACCCATGGAAATCAGTGGGGCGAATGAATCCTAGTTGACATGTTGAATCCTAGTTGACTTGTGATTTCAGTGAGTCTGCCTTTTCTGTGACAATTTCTTAAAATCTGGGAAAATCTCCCTTTTTGGACCACAGCTGCTAGACTCCCTCCCCACATCAGGATGGCATCATTTTCCCAGACCACTAGTGACAGGGGAACAAGGAGTTGGATTTCTGGACTGGAAGTGCCTCTGCCTGTGCCTGCTTATGCTTGCCTTTGCTGCTCTTATAATATTTAAATGGACATTTATTTGGTTTTTTCCCCAAATAACTAGATCGGTTGCTTTTTATTTCTCTCATGCAAGCGCAAATAGTTATTGTGCTGTTGAAATATTTGGGCTCCATTATAAAGTAATCATTAAAGTATGAACAATTAGAGGAAAGGGACTGCAAAACCCACACCAAAAACTTTTCAAATGCATTGTTCCTCTTATTCTTTTTGTGATTACCTTCCTTCCTACACAATGAATGTAAGATTTTAGAATGTTTTAAGTGCCAGGAAGCAGTGCGGAATAAAATAGACTAGCTTCACTTTCTTACAGGGAAAAGATTAAATGCCTTGTAGGCCTGCAAACATTTTGTATGGAGTTGCTGGGAAACAGGAGCCAGTGATTTCAAAGAGTATTGTTAAGCCTTTTCTATGATCATGACAAATGTTGGTACTAGCTGTTTGCAGATACTTAAGGAGAGAGTAGTAGAAGCAACAGATCTCTGCAGCAGATAGCAAAACTATTGATCCTAAGTTAAATGGTAAAGAAAGTCCTATTTTGATAAGAACCATTTCAGCCCACAGACTTTCACCTACAGACAGCTCATAAACCCTGTGTTTTTCTTTGGTTTTAGATTCAAATTTTGTCCCTTTGCTCCTCCTAAAAATTCTTATTAGCATAAGGTGAACAATCTTTCAGGTTTTCTTCCCCTTGCACTCAGTTTTTTAAAAAATCCCAGCCCCCAGGCTTTCAGGCTCCAGCGGTATTTGCCCCCTTCCTTAAGGAGAGGTGAATGTTCATTGGTACGCATACAGTTCAGCCCACAGGGCGAATGTGGTGGTTGATTTAATGATTGTTTTAAGTATGAAGGGGGCCGCTTTTGTTTCATGTAGGATTTCCAACATGATGGCAGATTTGTTTGATTCATTTACATCCTGATTTTCTCCTTGTTCAAGGACCCAAGGCAGCTTACATGATGATTTTTAAAAAATCAGCATACCCACAATGTTTTAATATAAAAATGCCTTTAAATGTAGAGATAGATAACTTGAAACAGTTCAAAATGCTATTATTCCCACATTAGCAATCTTACATATAATGCAGGCAGTCCTTGTGATTCAATAAGTTTTAAATTATATCAGGTTTTATCAAGGGGGCAGAAGCAACCTCATAAATTCCACCAACTCTTTATATATTCAGAAATGAATGTCTGAAGCTGGCTAATGTCACTCTGAAATAAGAACTGTGATGTTTCTCTATGCGGTTCCTAGAGGCAAGATATTTTCTTCTAGGTACACATTGGGAAAAGTTTTCCTTTTTTAGATGACAACTCCCAGAATCCAACAATCAGCAACCTCTCATTGTGGTTGTGAGAGTGTGACAGCTGTGATTAAAAAAAAACTTTACTGACTGTCCAGGTAGAAGGTTTGCTAAACACACACAGAGAGACACATAAATTCATAGGTGAAGTTGGAATTTTCTTATATTGTGGACACTGGATACACTTCATGACTGTTGAATAACAATTTCGCATTGTACAGTACATCTTTATACAAAGAAGATTAAGGAACTTCCTTCAAAACTTTTTTTGGGGAAGTTTCTGCAACTCTTTTAAGTGACTTGATTCTTTTTCATATTAGTAAATGCTGGATTCTAACATTATTCCACTAAATTCTGCTCTGTCTTGACCTACATTCCTCTTGTTTTCAGTGGAATTATGTTAGATTTCCATTGCCCCTGGCAAATAATTGCAAATGTACAGAAGTGCATGCAAAGACATGTATACTCCTGTACATCTCCATAACCTTAAAAGGCTGTCAGTGCCAAAATGTGTAAGAAGGATATGACTTTGAAATATTTAAAAGGATGTCAGAATTAGCACTGATTGATTCAGGCTCCAATAGATTTATGCTAATATTTGGAAAACCAATTATCAGAGTAGTAGAAACACTACTGAGGGCATGGTACAATATGCTCCTTTTTAAGCAATGAAAAGCACTACTAAAGACATGGCGAGATATGCTTCTTTGCTGACTGACAAAAAAAGATTGTGCAAACAGCTCTTGAAGATCATTTTGGCATAAATTACTTAGTCTACACTATACTGCACTTGGTCTTAGCCAAAGTGTATGGTTGGCAGGTAGATTAAATGTTGTGACAAGTCCCTTCTAGGTATGTAATTATCTTAACTTTGTGTACTATATCTGCTTATTGATTATCAGGTCTCAAGCTGATGACATTTTGGAATATATTGATTGAAATCCCCTTGTTTAGCTTAAGCCTGCAGGAGGGTGGAGATGTAAGGTGGTGATGTTACTGGCAATAAATTATTTTTTGTAATTAAAAACATCCTAATTCTGTCCTATGGCTTGTCTGCCTTCTCTGTAATCCCTTTCATTTTGTAAAACCGTGGGAGCCATAGGACCGAAGGGGGGAGGTCTTTATTTACCAAAAATTGGCCACCATTGGTGACCTCACCACCTTTCCACAGTATAAATTATATAGAGGGATTTTAGCGATCATTTCTGTTTTACTGTATTAAAAATACTTAAAATGTGATTATCTACATCACCTCAGCACCCATGTGTTGGTAACAATATTTTACCACTTTTCCAACACTATGTTAAGTATGGAATATGCTGTAAAACCTATTGTTAATGTGGATGTAATCCACAGCCCACATTAACAACCAATAATCTATAGATTTTACAGAATAAACATGGGCTTTGTGATGGTACTAAGAATATACATATATGTATATGTTTTAAAAAAGAGTACTATCTTCATGTTGTGTGGTGCAATCATTTTCCTTCTGGGAAACTGGTATCTAGAAAGGTGTTATGAGATTATTAATATTTCTAAATTTTGGATGGAGTTGCCTGTTATTCTGGAAAACTCAAACCCTTTTTTCCTCCTATCGTTGCATTTTTTTTCTCTCCAAGCAGGGAAAAAAACTGGATTGAAATAGGTTTGGGAGGTCATTTGCAGTGAGAATCGGATCACCAGGGAAAGATAAAGGACCCCATCCTATCCTTAAAATTCCCCCATGCACATCCATCCCCAGTAATGTCCAAAGGGACTTTGTCCCGTGCTTTTTTTCCCTGACTAAATTCCTTTCCTCCCAGAACTATCACTTGTACAATCTGTACAGACTGGGGGATGTTGCATTACCTCTTCTACTGTGTTGCAATGCAGCAGTCTGTGTGTTGCCTATCACTCACTTATCCCTAATCTTACAGGTCAGACTTGAAAAGGAAATTTTGACATGGACATGATGTTCCCTGTAGTCATGGCTGGCCCTGAAAAATTAAGCAACCTGCCTCAGGCAGCTCTGAGAAGAACTGCAATATAGATAAAGGCAGGAACTGGTGTCTAAATGCCATTGGAAGACTGTTTAAGATGTCGCTCCTAGAATTCTGGGAGTTGGAGCACCATTTGGCTTTCATTCAAGAAGCACAATGCTGTGAGTGCTACAGACAATTTTGCAGGTTAATAACTCGTAAGGATGAAAAACCACAAATGTGGAGTATGTTCAGATGCGACCTGAGTGAGTTTTCCTTGGCTTTCTTGGGTCTGCAGTCACCTGGAGTTTTCTAATCTGAACCAATCATTTCCCTTGTACTTCTGAACATTACTGATTTAAAGAAAGACTGGGGCATTCTTCAGGCTTCTGGGGTCTTTTTAGCTATTCTAAAAAAAGAACTTAGTTACTCTGAAATCCTCTGACTGAAAATCTAGTACAGTATTAAAGAATGTTGAGTCTAGAAATGTGTTTGAGTATCCAAAAGGAATAGAACTCATAGACCTTCTATGTATAAGTCCATTTCTGGCTGCCTCAAGCTTTCTTCATTTAAGCAGTATGATGGGGGGCATCATTTTGTTGTTTATTAATTTTAAATAATTGGAGTAAAACAATCCTTGCTCATCTACTGCAAATCATTCAGACTTACCTTTTACCCACCTCTGTTTCAAGGAGCCTATTCCTATTTGGCAAGACAGGAGGAAGACAGGCGGGCCTGGCGTGCTCTCGTCCATGGGGTCACGAAGAGTTGGACGTGACTAAACGACTAAACAACAACATTCCTATTTGAGTCAAATTCAAATTCTGCTCTGCAACTACCTCCTTGCGAGAAAGTATAAGAATCCTGTTTCATTATGAGTGGTTGCTGTGTTTTTGCTCAATTTTGAGTGCATTTTGACGAGCTTTAGTAGAAGTAAATGTTGCAAAACTGAATAGATTTGGATGAATAATTCTTACTACACTGTTACTTTGTAACAATGAAGTTGGCAGGAAACTTAGTTCCATGAATCAGTCCAATGTGTACTTGGCGCCACTCCACAGGTAGTTGAGCTTTGCCAAAAGTGTGGCTGCTCTAGAATCTTAATACGTATGTTACTGCCTTTTGTATAAACAAGTTCCAACATGTATCAAAGGGTCATTGGGAAAAATGTATACCAGGTGGAAGAGATGGCCATCAGAATTCTGAGAATTCTGAGAGTTTGGCTGGTTGTCCAGCTGGTCCCAGTACTGCTTGTTGAGATTGGCAGCAGCTCTCCAAAGGCTTCGGCAGAGAAGGACGTTTCATATCACCTACCTCCTGTTTCTTGTTATCAGGGACTGAATCAGGGAAGTTCTGCATTCAAAATACATACTTTTCCATTCAGCTAGCGTACCTATCTAAGTATTACACTAAGTTGCCTTCTTGCAGTCTGAAATTCCATTTAATTTGCTAACTTCCTTCAGCCTGTTTGAAAATTGATAATGACTTGGAACACTGAACTACGTTGGTCTAAAGAGGAAGTGAAATGTGGACATGGTATTATTAATGCAAAGGCTGAGTGGAAGGAATCACCAGCATAGTACAGTAGTACAGGATTACAATGCTTGTACAAATAGCAAATGTGTTTTCTTCATGGAGATCATTATTTGCACAATGGTGAAACTTGCACAAGTGGTGTGATTCTGCATCGCGGTGCTGTTGGGACTTCCCATTCAGCAGATACTCAGGAGTGGTCTGCCGTAATTAAAATTCTGCTGTGGGCATATAGCCCAGCCATTCTGCTGGATGCCTGCCCCGTTGTTTTCTTGCAACTAATGTGAAATAATTTTCTCTTCATATTGTATTGTTGTTATGTGCTGTCAAGTTGGAACCAACTTACAGTGGCCTTGGTAGAGCTTTGAAGGTAAATTAGATATTTAAGGCATGGTCTTACCAGTTCCACAGCCCCAGAGAGCTTCTGTGTCTGAGTGGTGATTCAAACCCAGGCTTCCTTAGTCCTAGTCCGGCACTCTATCCTCTACATCACATAGGGTATGTTTTAATGTTTATTTACATATGCTTTATTATCAGTTGTTTCATGTGGCCTATGTCCTCATCAAATTTGCAAATTCCCCTCGTCCTGATCTGTGGGTATTAGAAAGATCAGTAGACTTCGGAAGAACATATACACCGTGGCAATATTTTGCTCGTAAGTATTAATTTTAAAACTTTCAACATATCCTTTCAGTTTCAATAAACTGTCATATCCCAGATTATTTAAACTTCACTAGTAACCAGGGAAACCTATTAGATTCCTTTCCCTCCACATTAAAATTCTGTGAATTTTAGTCAGTTCTGGTGCGGGAAACTGACAGGCTCTCCTGTGCATGTCAGTGCTCACAAGGTGCCACTGTGCGTGTGAAGGCTTTTCTAATGCCAGCTTGCTCAGGTGTTTCCTATTACACTTCCCCCTTCTGGGTGCACACACCCAGAGTATACAGACACACACGCCTGTCTGCCTCTCTGAAGGGCTGGAGAGAGAGTGCATGTGTCTGGAGAGGGTGCCGTTTCAAAAACATTGGATTAAACATATGCATCCAATGGAATGCAAACTGCGATTTAAACATCACATGACTGCCATGTGATTAGGAGTTGATTTAACTCAATTTCACTTACAATGACACATATTCTGACCTACTGCTTTAATGTACAGAAGCCCTAAGAAGGATCAGAAACTACTATTGATCATGGAGGAAAATGGGAACTTGAACATGTAAACCCATGGTTTAGCATTATCTTTGAACCAGTTGTATGTCTCAATAACAATTTCAGTATAACATCAGATTTATCAATAATGTTTACTATCTTTTGTGATTTTTTGGGGGGGCTTTAAGGCTGCAATCAAATAAAGAATTAGGTGCACATATGTCAGTTAAATGTTACAGGTGTAGACATGCTGAACTTTGCATAGGATCTAAAAATAGGTAAAGTGGTCACCTCTTTTACAAAATTCATGTGTGGGTGATTGTTCTTTCCCAAATGGGGCTCTGCTCTTTCATTGTCCTTTCTGTCACTCACACTCATCACAACAATCAGACTCTGTATGAGACAAATGACATTGTGGTACAACTTTGTGAGAACAACAGTGGGCCTTCTAGAGGTCAAGGAGAAGATTTTCACTTACCAAGGTAGTCCTCTCTTTAGTGTGAGCTGTGGTGATAGGTTGTACATTACTGCTAAATGCTAAGGCAAGAGACTTGTTTCGAAAACATCAGAAACTGAGATAGAGGTGATGGTTATGAATTTTTATTATTGTTGTTGTTATTAGATTCTAAGGCTGACTGTTGGGAACGTTTCAGAAAGGAACCAAATGTTCGTGTTACAAAGGATGATGATGTCATTTGCACTACAGAATATTCTCGTATTATTCCTTTAGAGAATGGAGAGGTAAGTCATGGACAATAACAAAAATAATCCTATTTAGTGTTTTTTGAGTAAGGAAATAACCATGTATTCTTTTTAGCAATTATACCATAACAAATGTACAGTGTAAGACAAGAGACAGGTCTTCAAATACCAGTGAACAATCTACTTTCTATATGCACCCATTTCCCTCTTTAATCCATGACATTTGCTGTGAGCTAGATTGATGAAAGGAATTATCTAGGGATGAGTATATATGCTGGACTTACAGGCAGTTCTTCCAAGAACATGTAGAAACCTCTCCCACGAGATATCTTTCTCCTTTGTGCTATACCATCAAGTTGATTCCAACTTATTGTGATCCTAACAGGGTTTTCAAGGTTTGTGAATGGTATATGTAGGCAACAGTTATTTTCAGACCTTAAAAACTACCCCCACTTGTCCTGAGGACTCCAATGACTTTCCCATGTTGAAAAGAATCCCTAGGGAGCATCAGAACCGGGGGGGGGGGAGAATTAGGAAGCTTTACACACTCTGAGGTGTGCGAACACAATACTTGTCAATGTTTTTTCTCTATTGGAGGGGTATTTGGTAGTAATACACACACTTACTGTTGTTGATCAAGCATCCGGTCAACTCTTAAAATAGTTTGGGCTACATTCAGTTTTAGACCAAACTACAATAGACCATTAAATCAATGAGTCATGTAATTGTTGAGTTATCAAAGTTTCATTGATTCAGTGGGTCTGCTTTGTTTTGGAATAAAAATTACATTCTGGCTTGTAATTCCAAGAACCAAGTTCTGAGTTAGTGAAGCTCTTTATTCTTCAACAAGCTCTTGTTAAAAGAAGCTTTGAAGCACTTTCTCTAACCACTGGAAAAGCCTGCTCCTGCTTATGGGGAAATTCCACACAAAGCTTTGTATTTTCCTACTGTCATAAAGAGCAGTTAATTAAAAGACCTACTTTGTTGTCGGCTGTCACTTACTTCATGAATCTTTGTGCTACATCTCAGAAATAAATGTATGTTGATCAAATCCTCTAGTGTTCACTTATTTTTTAATTACATCACTCACAGATGGGTGAAGTTACTTTTGTCACCTGTACCTTCTAGAGTGCTCAAGCCAACATGGATGAAATAGGGAAGGTTCTCCCCGTCCTTCCCAGGTTACATTCCATGTATCTGAAGAAGTAGATGACAGTCTATTTGTCAATAAAACATAAAATATATTAAGCTTGAAGGTACCACAAGACTCCTTGTAAAAATATCATCACTCAATTAATCAGAATAATTGTGTTTTTACGTGTAGTATTCTCCATAATTTAGAGGGTAGCAGCACTGCATTTAGGGAGATGTAGCATGAGCTGACAGGAAGCAAGCAAAACTGACCATTGGAAAGATGAAGAACTGGCTGGGCTTATGCACAGTTGCAAAGCCCCTATTGTGCAAATTTTAGTTTTGAAAATAGGTCTGGTTGAAATGTCACCTAGTGGCCAAAATCCTATTGGGTTTACTCAGTGTATACTGAAAATTATGTAACTGGTGTGCATGGTCATTTGAGCTATCTGTCATGACCTAGGGTATACAAATATCACATGTGTACTTGACAGGCAGGCAGAAGATTGTGAAAACTTTCACACAATTTCCCTTACAAATGCAATATTGTACATCATCATCATCATCATTATTGTTGTTGTGATATTTCACAATAAGATTTTGGCCACCATGCCCCAGTGAAATAAGGATCACTTACCTCTGAGCAAGCATGCAATTGTTCTACATGTTGTTTGTGTTTTATGTGTTATCAAGTTGATTCCAACCAAGGCTGACTATAGTAGGATTTCCAAGGTATGTGAGATAATTCAGGAGTGGTTTTACCATTCCGTCCCTTCCAGGAAGTTTTCATGGCCAAGTGGGGATTTGAACCCAGGTCTCCTGAGTATTCTTGTACAGTACTCTTTTCCATCTGCCTCTACTTTCTTATGATCATTGTTATATTTAGATTTATGTATCACAGATGTTGTTGTACTACACCTAGTAATTTTTTTGGAGTTTACATTAGCTCACCCTTTGCTTTGTTGAAATTTTGTTTGCAAAAAGCAGCCCAAGACCTTCTTTGCTCATATTGATTTTTTGAAGTGTTTAGAATGGATCTCTCTCTCTCTTTTTCTCTCTCACTCTCATTAGATTGTGATATCCTTGGTAAATGGTCGTCCAGGAGCAACTAACTTCACTCACTCCCCAGCACTGAGAGAGTTTACAAAAGCAACAAATATCCGTTTACATTTCCTTAGAACCAATACTCTTCTTGGTCACTTGATATCTAAAGCTCAGAGGGATCCGACAGTGACACGCAGAGTGAGTAAATGTGATGTTTTGACAGAAAGAAAATCATACCGATATGAAGAGGCACTGCATCCATGAGATCTGCTATTCAACACCTCCTGACTTGTTGACAATCTGCAAAAATGTTTGCACAGTTTCAGGGTAACTTGTGTGGGGGAAGACATTTCTACAGTATCATTATGGGGGAGGGGAGGAGGAAACCTTGACTTTGTACATGAAGAACTATCTATATTGCATATTGTATATAGTGCTGGAGCACTCAGTGAATCTTATCCATATTGCATGTTACATAGAGGGCCACAACACTCCATTAAACTGGTTAAGACCAGTGCCACCCCCACCCAGGCTAGGGGTGGCCAGGAGGGTCTTGATTGATGTTACAGAACTGGTCTTTGTTAAAGCAAATGAATGGAATACAAAGTTCAGTGGGACATTGTGGTTGGGTGCTTGTTCTAAGTTTAGCATTTCCTCTTCTTTGACGTGATTAACCACAGGAGACATAAGATGATTAACAGAACATTTACAATCATCAGTAGGGGAAGGGTGCACAATAACTTCTGTAGGTCCAACAAAGCTGTTTAACATAGGCGAACTAGTCCATAACATAGGCAGTCCCATCTGGTTTGTTCTCTCCCTTAACATGGTGACATCCCAAATCACTAGTGATCATTTGGTGTCCTCAGTGGGGTGCTTCTTGCTGTGCATATGGTCCCACAGCATGGGTGATGTGCCCACTCTCCTTCGTGGGGTGTCTCTCCAGGGTGAAGAGGTTCTAGCCATGCCACCTTCCTCCAGGGACCCTTCCCTCTCAGGTAAACATAGACTGTCCTTTCTAACAGGTCTAGCTCCCCTAACTGCACTTCAATGCATGTTGCTCCACATCTGTATTTGTTTGTTTGTTTGTTTGTTTGTTTGACTTCTACCCCACCCATCTAGACCAAAGGTCTGTCTCCCCTGTCACTATCTCTTTCCTCTCTCTTTGGGAATGAGAATACATAAGGTTCTTCTCCCTTGTTGTTCACTCCCCTTTCCACTTTCCTCCTCTCTTCTCTCTATCCACTCCTTTGAACCCCAACAACTCAACTCTCCCGCCTTTTCTTCATACTCTGTCATCATTAGAAAACTTTCCACTATTGGCTGTTCTCCTCCCACCTTCTCTCTAGCCTAGCCTTCTTCTAGAGACATCTCTTGCATTCTCAGGGGTAAATTAAGTAACACGGTGTTGCCTCCTTCCACCTGAGATGATTGAGGGGACGGATCACTTCCAGGAACGGCCACTTTAGTCGGTTCCTCTTCACAGACATCCAGTTCTTCTCATCTCGACAGTGCACAGTGGGGCTGAATTGACACCATTAGCTTTCCATCACTCTCACTTCTTGGCTGGGCCTGAGTTTCAATCACTGGGCCTGCTTAAACTGTGGCTTAGAACCTGGACATTGTGTTAGCTTTGCAGAGTTGTTATATTGATTGATTGATTGATTGATTGATTGATTGATTGATTGATTGATTGATTGATTGATTGATTGATTGATTGATTGATTGATTGATTGATTGATTGATTGATTGGATTTCTGTCTTGCCCATCTAGACCAAAGATCTACTCTGGGCAGTTTACAAATTTAAAAATTATAAAACCAAAAACATATACGGTAGGTCCAAGATGTTAGGAGGAACATTAGGAAGAACAACCTTCAGAACATGGCCAAAGAACCCGAAAAACCCACAACAACCATGTTAGGAGGAATTTGCTTGCTCGGCGATAACTGTTCAATGTGTTCTCATTCCGATCTTTTTCAGATTGCTTTGCTGCATTGTGAAACTCTGCATATAGATCAGTTCAGCTTTTTATTCACAAATCTTGTTTCTTTTGTCTAGTACTATTACAGTATAAAAGACATCAGTGTTGGAGGGCAGTGTGTTTGCCATGGACATGCTGAGGTCTGTGATCCAAAAAATGACCCAGATCTGTACAGGTAAGAAAACTTAAATAGTCATAATGCTTTAAAAATGATATTTTATGGTTGTAAAATAATGGCTGGAACCACTGCAATTCCTTCCTTCTTTCTTTCCTCCTTCCCTACCCCCCTTGTTATCTCAGGACTAGGCCATTTAGAATGCTATTGTGTTTCTCAGATGACTGTATTTGTCAGAAAACTGGTTTGTTTTGTACTGTTTGATTTATTCTATAATTAATTTATATTATTTATATCCTGCCTCTCTCCCCATAAGGGACCCAGTGCAGCTCACAACTATTAAAACTATACAGTGGTCAACAGTTTAAAAATACCATAGGAGCTATATTAAGAACAGTTAAACATTTGTCAATATTAAAGCCAAGGTTAAAAACAAATTCTAAAATATTTTAAAAATTCTAAAATCTGTAAAATTTAATATATATTGCAGTCCTAAAGAACCTCACTTATTGCTTAAAAGCCTGTTTGCAAAAGGAGGTCTTTGCCTGACAACAAAAGAACAAGAGGGAGGGGGCAACCTTGCATCTCGGGACAGGTCATTCCAAAGCCTGGGAGCAATCACCCATAAGGCTCACTGGTGTCCTCACCAAATGACCTTGGGAAGGTGGTAGAAATGAGAGAAGAGCCTCAGCAGAAGATCTGATAAGGCTCATATGGGGTGATATGATCTTTCAAATAATAACCAGAACATATTTTTATCCTATAATGGGTATACTGAGTTTTTTTATCTGTGTACACTGGTGGAAAACATTATGCTGTCAACAAGAATGCACACACTTTCCACTTCTGTATTGGGGGAGAATGGGTTTTCATACCCAATATAATATCTGTTGTATGAATCTTTCATATCTCTATAGTGAGAGCAGCAGGCAAGGGGAGATCTCCTATCCCTGAGACAGGAAGAGAAGTGCAGACACCTTCTATCTGCTTCTTTCACCTTCCCCACAGCTGCTAGGAGAACATGGTTCTCCTAGACACATTGTTTACCTTGTTCCTGCTGCCATTGCTGTTCCCTCCATTTCACTTTTGGGAGAGCTGTGAGGAGGGCAGGACTAAATGTATATCAGTTCTTTATAGTGCCATATCAGCGATTTACTTGGGCAGCCGACCAATATTTGACGCTGAGGAATCTTCAGAGCCTGACATTTAGAAAATAGCTATCTGTAGAGAACTGTGCAAAGCAATGTCAGCTCCCTACTGTGGTATGAACTCTTGGCAGTCTGCCATCTGAGGAGGGGCAATGGCTCAGGACCACAATCATCAGGGTTCCTTCGTTTGAAGGACACTCATTTGATGACCAAGACGTATTCATTTTGGACGGAGAAGTTAGGTGGTTTGAGAGAGGGGTCAGGGAGGCCATACATGTGCATATAGAAAATCCCTCACTCAACAGGCGGAGGCCTTAGATACAATCTGTCTCCTATTTATGATGCTGCCCTTTCATCTGTCCCTAGAAAGATTAGAACCACACACACCAGAAAGGCCACTGTTAACAACCATTAATGATCCATGACAGTGAGTGGAGAAGGACTGCAGAAGTGGGATTATTCCTCACCCCCAGTAGTTTGTCCTTCTAAGTAGCCTATTCAGACTAGGGGAAAGTGAAACCAATATGGAGAATATATCAGGGATCTCCTACCAATTCTCCTCAGATTGAAGAAGCTACTTGGATGAGTAGTGAAACGTTTCATCCTAAGAAAGAAGTCCAGTTGCCATGGCTCAATTTCCAGATAACCACACCTGAATGACTGAGAATCTTTACATATATTTCAGCAGGGATAGCTTGCATGACTACACCTGCTGAAATATGGCCATCCTAAACTTTGATTTATTTATTTATTTATTTATTTGATTTTTACCCCGCCCCTCTAGACCATGTCTACTCGGGGCGGCTTTGATGAGGTTTAAGCAGGTGAACTCCATTTCAGATGACAGCCAAATAAAATTTAATAATGAAGCCAATAAGCAGGGTGGGTGTTCCTACTAAACAAAGTGAGTTGGCCATCACAAAAGACTCATGTTTAATTTTGAAGAGTGACTTGGTACCAACCAATTCTTAAGATTTGTACACATGTTAGACAGGGGAAAAGATAAAATGATCCATTCAATGGAGAACAAAGCAGGGAAATTTAAATGAGATTTACTTAAACATCCAGGTACCAATGTGAATGTCAGCACAACACTTGTGGGGAAACCTGTGATCGTTGTTGCCCTGGATATAACCAGAAACAATGGCAACCTGCAACCACTAACAGTGCAAATCTCTGTGAACGTGAGTATTATAAAATACACTTTCTCCATGTTTAGAGTAAAATAATGGTTTCCAGTCTGAAGACCTAAGATTCTTAAGGTCAATGATTACCATGAACTTGATAGAGAAATGATTTCTTTATTGTGCTCTGTGTTGGACTGTTCCAGGCATGAGAAAGCACCCCTCCCATACTTTAGGAAAACCCATTTTGTGAAAGTACAGCTGGAAAAATGTAGGTGAAGAAACTATGTGTTGTACTTTTCCATCTGGGCTTTCACAGTTGCTTGTTACTGTCAAGAATTCCAGCTATTTAATCCGTCATCCTGAGTTAATCTTTATATAAATTTGACTTTTTGTGTGCACTTACATCAGCTTTCCCTGACCTGACATTCTCAAGTTTTATTGGACTACTGCTCATAGCATCCCCAGCCATCAATTGTGCTAACTTAGGTAGATTGGGAGTTGTTTATTTGGGAGGTTCCAGGTTGGGGAAAGCTGGATTGTCTAATCTGAATAATTAGGGGAGATGAACTTTAGTCCTATTTGTACCTAAAAATAAACATTATCTTTTGCAGTGTTGGTATGAATGGTTTCTTAACAAGCACACAGTAAACAACAGTACTTTCTTTATGACCTAGCAGGGCACAGTCCTGGAACTCTGTTCAAAGGGCCTCTACCTCATCACCAAATAGTCATCCTTTGGCATCAGACATAGGAAAATGGCTTAAAGAGCAAATGCAAAGAGGCGTCTAGCTAGGCCAATAGCTTGAATCCCCACACCATTTTAGAAACCATGTAATGAATTCCTTACCTACATAAGATTATCTGGGATAGTGATTAGAATACTGGAGTGATTAAATTTTTGAGCTAGAATCTGGGAAATGCAAGTTCCAATGTCCACTAAGACACGAAACTCACTGGATGACATTGGGTCATCTCATGCATGCTGCCTTGAACTCCTGGCAGGAAAGATGGGATAAAATTGTAGCAAATAAATTTGTATAAAATAAATTCTGTTGTTGACCAGAATAAATTATAGTGGAATTCTAACTGGGCTGGCTTGTGGGAAGAAGCCTCTTCTACTCACATAAACAGTTTTTGTGATCACCCACTCTGCTGCTTCGTGATTCCTGAAATCTGCTGGTAGAGAGATCATCACATGATCTGCCAGCATAAAATCCAAAAAAAGAGGGCAGATAAGGGAGAGAGGAAGGGAGGGAGGATTCAAACTTCCTCCTTTCTAAGAAAATAGCCACTACATAGACTAGTTAGACCAAAAGTGGGGGTAATTCTAACCAATTTCCATCTTCCTTTGGCTGGAAGGGGTTGAATTCAGCACATCTTCAGCTGGTCTAGTGTAGGCTCAGCAGGTCCATAGTCATTTTGGCTGTTAGGGCTGAGCTCCAATGCAGTCATTCTAGAGGATGTCTAGAACTCCAACCAAACAATCATAAAGTGCATAACATAGAGTTGCTAGATTAGGCATCCTTCAGTCTCGAGAGACTATGGTAACGTGCTCTGAATAGAGGACTTGGAACAGTGTCTAGTGTGGCTGAGGGGGCCATTTCGAGAGTGACAATCCCTTCCACACCAAAGACAAATACAATCTGTCCCCTGTCCAGCTCCATGATTTTGTTGCTTTCTGGACTGCCTTTTTGCCTTGGCCTGCTGGACAAGTGTCTCTTCAAAATGAGAGAGGCTGTGATGCACCGCCTGCCTCCAGACTGAACGCTCAGATGTCAAGTTTTCCCATCTGTTGAGGTCCATTCCTAAGGCCTTCAGATCCCACATAACATAATGAAAGTAACATTTAAAAAATTATTATTGCAAGACATGTTCTTCAAAAAATGTATGCATCTTGCAAATATACATATATTAGAAGATACATGCACAAATCTCTACACAAATAATTATCAGAACTTTTAAAACAAAAATTCTGTGTTCAACATGAAACAAACTTTAAAAATATTACACTTGGTATGTTATATGGAACTCTGAGATGCTAATTTCACTTGTGTTCTGTTGTTAATTCATTGTTTTAACAAAATTTAACCCAACTTTTCTCTCAGCTTGCAATTGCCATGGACATGCCACTGACTGCTATTATGATCCTGAGGTTGATCGACGTAAAGAGAGCTTAAATCTCTATGGGCAGTATCAAGGTGGGGGAGTCTGCATTAACTGTCAGGTAAAATCTCTCCTCCCCATAGTTTAAAACTAAGTGAGAATTAGAAATGACATCTAGAAAATAATTGCTTAATACTGGGAAAAAAAAAAACGACCTATATTTCAGTCACTCAAGACTGGAAGCTAAGTTTTGGTCTCTGACTGTGCAACCATCTGCATAATTATACAGAAATAAGTACTAGTTGCTTGGAAAAATAAATTTCTCTATATTAAGTAGAGCTGTTTCTCAGGAAGTATCTTTAGGACTGTATCCAAAAACTATTAATCCCAAGCAATGCAGTACAAATATTATTTAATAGTGCAAAGTAGTAATGGCTTTATGCCTATAAAGTTAAACTTAACAAGCTAATAGAAGTGTTGATAAATAAAAATCTTGACTGAAGAGTTATTTTTGTAATTGGCAACCTATACTGATGACAAAAAGGTATGAGGAAAGTCATTCCAAGAACATCTTTAAAGAGGTACTTGCAAACAATGGTGTTATTGTGAATTGTGAAATTATCAAGAACATGTGACATGACATGAGATAATACAGTGTCACTAGATGGCTATACACTTAGTTTGAAGAGGTTACCCAATAAAGCCAATGATGTACAGAACATAGTCTAAAAAACAGTATTAACAAAGCCAACTTAATCAGTATAAAGCAGCTGAAGAAATGCAGTTAGATTCAAAATGAAAGTGTGGTGCATGTTGACAAACATAAGCACTTTTGAATTTGGTTGAATTAACAGTGGCGTTATAAACCTGCAATAAAAGATGAGCAGCTTTCATAAGATTAAGAAGATAGAATGCAACAATAACCTAAAACTGGCTTTGAGAATGTACTATAGTGCTAGGTATTCTTCATCCTACTGTACAGCATTAAATTGTGGACTTTCTTGTTTTCACTTCCCTGGAAGTAAAGAGGCAATTACATTGACAAATAATGCAAGAAACGCTCCATGATTAAGATGGTCTGATTGGTGTTATTTTCCACTGGCTATATAATGTACAGTACAAGTCAATGTGAATCAGCACAGAGTTCCCCTCCAGTCTGCACTCCCCCCTCCTTGAAACATCTACTTTCTTTTAAATCAAATACATTTGCATTGCCTCAGGCAATGTGATTGCTTGAGGCAATTCTGAATGGGCATTCTGAAGCTGACTCTCCCAGCTTCCTTGTTCAAGGTGGGTAGAGAGGAAGCCATGGGGTACCAGTTCCCCTCAACCGAGTACCTCTTGTCTCCAAACCACTTTATTATTATTATTATTATTATTATTATTATTATTATTATTATTATTATTATTATTATTATTATTATTATTATTATTATTATTATTATTATTATTATTACTACTACTACTACTACTACTACTACTACTACTACTACTACTATTATTATTTTTATTATTATTATTATTTTATTTTATTTTATTTTATTTTATTATTATTTTATTATTATTATTTTATTATTATCATTATCATTATCATTTAAAGGGTTTAAAACAATCACTAGTTTGCTAGAGACGAGACCAATGTGGGGGGGGGGAAGAGGGATTGAGTCAGTAAAGAGTGCGGAAGAAATTGATTGTTAAGGCAGCTCTTGGCAGCTTTGGTGGTAGCTCTTGGCAGCTTGTTAAGGTAGCTCTGATGTAGTTGTGCATCCTGAAAATCTGGAGGGACACTGTGTGGAGCTACCTTAACAAGCTACAAACAAGGCGGACGGCTGATTTGCTTTTTTGTCCATTTAGACTCCTGTGTGGTCAATTAAAGCAAACTTATGGCGGAAACCTGGGTGTCAGTTCACAGTGGATCTATTCACATACTGTATTTCGTCCTGCATAGCTGTATCCATTGAAAATAAGACATGGTGATAAGTAGGCATGTACAGAATTGTGTACTAATTTGTATTTTTTAGCCATCTGACAACAGCGATTTAGGGACGGGCAATGTGGTGCCCTCCAAAGAATTTAACCTACAATGAAAAATGTAACTTTTTCAGGCTTTCAAACTTCAGCCAAATGTGAAATTGTAGAGAAGATGAAAGAGGAACCTTTGTTCCTTAGTACTACTTACAGCTCCAGAGGATGACTGGGACATAAGATCAAAGCAAACATCCCATGCAACCATGGTGTACTTTTGATCTCATTGCTAACTGAAAGCAATTCTTGCCAACCCATAGTTGGATGTAAATAAAAGAAAAATTGTTTTTCAGGAGACAGAGGGAAGCTCTTGATTTTCCACTGGCATTTTGTGTGGAGTTTCCTTTTTGCATTTTTGCCCATGAAAGAACATGTTAGTTAAACTTCTTCTCTGAATGTCATAAAATTAGGAAAGTGACCAGATTCTTCAGGATCAGTGTCTGCCATGACTCATGCTGATTGTCCATAATTTGATTTTTGTGGAAGTTAAGCCGAGTGAAACTGCTCAGCCATTAAATCTCAGTGTAGCTGTTCCCTCCTAGAAGAAGCATATGGATTGGAATTGGCCTTTCCCATTAGTATTTATAGTAACACCATCAGAAAAGTTTGCATGGATGACAAAGTGGTGGAAATTGAGGCACAGCATACAGACCAGCATCTGTTTCTCTGGAAAACAATAGTGATCTGTGTGTTCTGTTCTCTGTATCTGTTATCGTGGTGATTAAGTCATTTCCTTGCAATAGGTCCAATTTTTTGTGGTCACAAAATTTAAATATCTCTGTAGTTCAAATAAATTGGTAGTGTGCCTTTCTTCTTTTAAAATATGTTTTGGCTTATTGGATTTGAAATGTTCTTTCAGCTGGAAAAAAAGTTTTGCAATATATGGAAACTGGAAAACTTGGTTACTGGCAAACCATCCCAGTGCAGATTAATAGGGAACCAAATGAATTTTCTCTCATCATGTACTCAAAGGCTTTCATGCCAGGATCTAATGGTTGTTGTGGGTTTTTCAGGCTGTTTGGCCATGTTCTGGAGGTTTTTCTTAACGTTTCGCTAGTCTCTGTGACTGGCATCTTCAGAGGACAAGAGCTAGAACTGTGTGTTCTGGTGTAGTGTGTGGGATTGTCGAGTATTTGTAGCTGTAGGATCAGGTTTTTGTTGATTGGGTGTTTCCTGTGATAGGGTGTTTTTGTTATGGGTGTTTTGTTGTGATAAGGGGGGGAGATGATCTGTCACTGTGATTGATGGGTGTCGTTGGCTAGTCTCTGATGATGCCGGCCACAGAGAGTGGTGAAATGTTAGGAAGAAAAACCTCCAGAACACTGCCAAACAGCCTGAAAAACCCACAACAACCATTTCTCTCGTCATCTTGATTAACTGGATAATAAATTAATAATTTAAACAGCCAATTAACAGAGAAGAATTTCGCTGATCTATTTTTTATCTAATATAATTTCATGAGTTGACTGATTTACATCATTTTTAGGGCAATGACATGTTTTTCGAGATATTGGATAGGAAAATCTGGAAATATATGTTGGGATTGAGCCATAGGAGTTGTCATTTTGGAGTCAGGAATGGTGCCAAGAATCTCAACCAAAAGGTTTAAGCTAAGAACCAAGAGCTAGGCATCAGAGCAGAAAAGGTGAAGTCAGGAAATCAAGCCAGGGAACAAGCAGATAGTCAGGAAGGCTAAGAGTCAGAAATAATTAGGAAATACTAGTATTGGATGGCTAGTGTGACTAGATAGCTGCAGTGGCTCCCTACATCAAGATGTGTGGGTTCTTGATTTTAAACAAACCCTTGTTCCTGGCAACATGAAAAAAGAAACAGCAAGAAACTAGGAAATTGCAAGTCTGCTACATTAACCTTTTCTTTTCATTGTAATAAGAGATTGAAAATAGTTTTTAAATGGCAGTGTTTATGTCTTAGCTTGTTGAAATTATGTTTATCTTGTGTCACATTTTTTTCCTTTTGCTTTATTCTACATAGCACAACACAGCTGGTGTAAATTGTGAGAAATGTGTGAAGGGTTACTATCGTCCTTATGGCATATCAGTGATGACAACACACGGATGTATATGTATGTTTGTATTTTCAGTTTTTTTCTTTTATATTTCCTTCTTAGTTATTCCCTTCCAACCCCTGTACCTTAAATGTTATAGGAAGAATTGGTCAAGTTGACGAACGTATTTTAGAATTCAACTTTAGTATATTCCTTTTGCATATAGTACTCTAGATTTTGGAGTTTCATAAAAGCCTGTTGGCAAGCTCAGCTTCTTTCATCATTGTATTATTACTATCATCATCATCTTTCCATTTATATATTAAAACTATGTTAATACTCTTACCAGGTGTCTCCTTGCCACATGGATGTTTAAGGAACTAAAGTATTTTACTTAACAACAATGACCAAACATACCGTAACAGCTTTAAGATTAACATTTATTTCAACATGAGCTTTATTAATTTCAATTCTCTGCCTCACACATGGAGTTACAGGCATAGAGTACATGGTAGTGGAAGACAAAGTAAAATAGGAAACGGTAGATAAAAATTGCATTATTGATACTAGTAATGAACTAGCACGATTAACAAGGGTGATAAACACCCAAAATATTGATTATATAAACATATAATTACATAAACTGGCAATAGATAGAATCATTAGCTTGCCTGTAAGTTGGTAGTTAGTGGTTTGGTTGTTATTCTCAAGTGTAGATGCAAATAGCATTTATTCTGAGGTTTCAGCAAAGGCAGAGCCAGGCAGCTGTTTTGGTTCTATCCCAGCAATCACACATGTTGGAATTAAACCAAAACAGAGCAATCTTACCTGCACCAAAAAGCCAGTAGCCCCAGCAGGAAACCAAAAAGGTTCGTCAATCAGGGGTAGGCTGGTTCATAATAGCATGTATGTCATGTGGTTGCGAAAAAAAAAGTGAATCAGCCCATCCCCAATCTGGAGCAAACAGAGGGACAAATGCCCATCTGATCACACCCATTGAAAAAAAGCATCTTGTTTTTACCTTTGTGCTTGAGAAAGGCTCAAATAGATTTTGTTTATGTAGAAAATCTAATTATAGTCCCAAGCATGGCTGGCTACTTCTGCTCATTCTATTTGTTTATTATATTGGATTAAGACCAAAAAAAAGTGAAGGCTATTGCACCAGCTACTATTCCTCATGGACAAAGTTACTCAGAAAGGTCGATCCATAAACCTACTAAGAAAATACGATCCAGCATGCCATCACAAGCTGCTTTAAAATGCAGGCAGGGAGCCATTACTCCCACGCCTATGATGAAACATTTAGCTATTCATACTGACATTGAGATCCAAGGAAGCAGGTTGACCGGTGACTCTCCTCTACATTAATTTGAAAGGATAGAGAGATATTACCGTAATCTGCTGTGAGGAGGAAGGCAGCACATTGTTGTGTGAAAGTAATATTAGAATTTTCAGATTATCTAAAGAAGGAAGCAAACATAAATACAATTGACTGTCATATAAATATGAATTATCTTATGGTGACACTTACTGTAGTTTTCCAGATAGAGAGTACTTGGAAGTGTTTTATCATTTCCTTCTTCTGGGGGTGCCCTGGGACTGTGCAGCTTGCCCAAGGCCACACAGGCTGGCTGCAGTCTCAGGAGGCACAGCGGGGAATCAAACTCTCACCCGCCAGCAACTATAAAGGCTATAGCCTTTAGGAAATAAATACATCCAGTTTTAAAAGGCTGTTGGAATGACACTGTTTTATTTAGCTTGCAGCTGTAATCCAGAATATTCTGATGGCTGTGAGGAAGGGTCTGGTAGATGTTACTGCAAACACAATTATCAAGGCGAGAGCTGTGACCAGTGTGCAGAGGGATACTACAGTTTCCCCTTCTGTTACCGTAAGTATTGGCAGACCTTTCAGTTTCGTCCTGTTTTTAACAAATACCCCTCTGTATCATACATTTGTTATAATCAAAATGTATCAAACTATGTGGAAAGTTGTCACTTAATCAATGTTACGTTGCTAGATAAGGCAAGGAAGTAAATCTTCTTGTATTTGCCATGTCACCTAGATAGAAAGTGCAGACATTGATGAACTTTGAGATAAAGCTGAACTTTACAATCCGTATCTCTGTTTATATCTCAGTGAGTGGTTAGTTTCATGGGTTGGGAAGCAGATGTGTGCGGGGTTCTTTTTTAAACATGCTTCTGGTTTCAATTAATTTTCTCCTCTCACTCATCTCTTTTTCTGTTGGCATTACAATACTGCATAACAACTTGGTTGTTGTTTTTTTTTGAGCCAGTGCATCTATACTGTAGCATTTACTGACAGAATGCAGCCATCACCCCTTATAAAGTGAAGAGACATTACTGAATGTTCTCCCTGCATTTTTAAAGTGGGATGCCGATGTATGGACATCGCAAGAATTTAAATGCAGGTGATGGCATGGCACTACCTTCTATCTCTGAAAGAAAATAGATGGATGAAAGGAAATATATGGTTACTGAAGCATTCCAATAGTTTTACCATCCCTTCATGAAACCTTACAACATCTGGCAATTGCTTCTTTTGCTCCAGTCCAGCTGTATGAGAGGACGATGAAGAGAAGGATGATGGAGTGCATTAGAGTGGTGTGAGTGGGTAGGAGACCAGAGGCAGTTTGAAGGAAGGAAAGATGACACATTGAGAGAATCTGAAGAAGCAGGGAAGAATGAGATGGAGGGGATAGAGTTGAGTGAAGGACAGAGACGAAGATGACAGAGGGGAGAACATGAGTCCAGAAGAGGAATTTGTGTAAAGGAAAGAGGAGAAGACGGTGGGTTGGAGGCAGGAGATTTTGGAGAAGGAAAGAGATGATTGGTGAGAAGTGGGGCAAAAAAAAGGACAGTGGAACAATTAAGGGGAAGTAAGAAACAAAACATTTTTCCTTTCCCTACAGGCCAACATATATATCAATGTAAAATAAGTTCATTGTTCCTGTTTGCATCAGGGGAACACTGAAAGTGCCATAAATCTCTATCACTCTTAAGGGACGAAATGGCATTTGCTTATTAGTTTCCCATAATTGTTTAAAGTAATTGTTACAGCTTGTGGGACCTGAATGTTCTTTTTTCCTCTCCATTTGCCCTTTTCTATCCTGTCTCTTAAAATCATCCAGTGATTTTCGACTGTGAACCACTTCGAATATCTTGGCAGAAAATTAGTATGTACTGTAAATATAGTATGCCTATTTCAATTTAAAATGTGTTTTCTCATTATTTTCTCCCATCAAAGGGAATCCTGTTCATCCCGTTCCTACTCCAAGGCCAGAAGATCCTTCAGCTGGTCATATAGTTGGTAAGTTTTTTTTCCTGTTGTGTTCATATCTTATCTTTTAATACTCCAATATCTCTCAGAGTCAAAAACCTGAAAAATATGGGCATTTTAAGGGTGAGTTTACCTAGGGAGTATCTAGTATACATATTTTTGGCCAGTTATCTGCTTTTGTAAGTGGATGCTTGAAGACTGGTGACAGAAATATGTATGCTTTTTGAATAATGAATATGTAAATGTCCCCCCCCCCCGATGGGTGTTCCAATGTCTTAATGCTCATTTTCTGTCTTGGGGTCATTTCAAAGGAAAAAACCCCTAATGCTACCAATAATTGCTTCTCTGTTGCCAGCTACAAACAGAGTTGCAATTGACAGACCATATTTCAGAGGTCTAGTACTTTGCAGAGTATATGGGAACATCTTGCTATCTTCTATCGGTGCAACAGGCTTGCAGTAAGTGTTTGTATAGTATTGCATGCTCCTCTTTTCTCATCCCTTATTGCTCCCCACTTCTTTTCTTCCTCTGACATTTTGAAGCAAGTGCTTTGGGGTACCATGTTAATATTCTGTCATGTGCGTGTGTTGGTTTGGGGTGTGTGTGCAGTTTTTAAGTAGTACAATTGCAATAATTTTTAAAAGGTAGCTTTTTAAAAGGCTGCAGCATAGGCCAAAAGTATTATAGCTATGCTTCTTTCTGAATACAGTAGAACACCCACATGTACTGTTTCAGTTACTGTAGTTTCACTTAACAGTGGCTGGCTGCAGTCTGAAATTAAAGGCAATCCCTTAATCATTTCCCCCATCTGTTTCTTTGGTCCAGGGAGTGGTGGCACATGGCTTTTTTGAGGGATGGAGATGAGTCTTTTGGCCTTTTCACACTGTGAAATTTCATGTGATCTGGAAGGTGCTTAAAAGGTCCTTATATTCAGTGCAATCTGTTTTAACTCTTGGTACCTGTCTGTAAATGCAGAACAAACAGCTAATTTGCATCTCAAGGAATCATCCCAAAAAGATTGCATGCCCTAGCCCTCAGTCAGAAAGAGACAGCCAGCATTAAAAAAGAAGGATGGATTGTTCTAAATAGAAATACAAGCAGACAGGACCTTCTTTTTCTATGCCAAACAATCCTATCAGAGAATATCATATATCGTATATCATTACTATATACCAGTGTGAACAGGCTGTAAGTTTCTTCCAATGGGATAAGTTGCTGGAGGATCAAGCTCTCCTCAGTGCCTCACTCCTTGCTTTCTGCTCGCTTGTCATTTGCATTTGGAAAACAATTCTCACTAATATTTATGGTTTCAGACATCCATGGTGTGTATGTGTTTGGAACCTGTCCTCCGTGCATGTGGGTGTCCTGCTGTAAATATTTTTATCAAATGGGCTTTAATTTCATCAGGTTTACTTGAAGGTATCTGGCCTTTGGTGAACTTAATAATGAAATCCACTCAGTACAACCCCATCCTGTCAGGTTCATAACCCCACCTGCAAACTTTCCAGCTTGATTTTGCCTGCTTGCAAGCTGGCGCTGGAACAGAAAATACAGAGCAGCCATGAGAGAAAGGAGAAAAAGTCCCAACACATCATCCATCTTCTCCAGGGACATTTCCTCTCTGTATCTGAAGCATGCATTTTTCCTGTCCACACATGCACAAAGGTTGTGCTGCTGGTCCGCTCTTCCCTTTCTTAGTAGATTTTCTACTGTAAGAAATAAGGCAGAAGTAGTGATGGAAAGAACTGGATTACAAGCAGAACATGACAATTCTGGAGGCTCTTCCATATATGAGAATAAATGGGTTTTTGTTTTATCATTAATTTAGTGTATAAGGGGATAAAAAATGGTATGAAATTAGCAACAAGGGATAGAAAATAGAATCATAGCATGTCTGTGTCCTTTGCAAAATAAGTATCCACTGAGCCACAGAGAATAATTCTAGTAGTGGCAGAGTGGAAAGAACTAGAGTTCCAGACTGAACTTATTCCATGCAGGTAACTGACTGGGAAAAGATGTTAAAGCTCAGTCAGTTGAGAAGAACTTCCAAGCAATTTATACATTGATAAGAACAATTTTCAGCCATGTGGGCTTAACATTAAGTAATAGTTCTGTGCAGTACAGAAAAAGGGAAACAAACCCACACGGATCTTTAGCTGTGTAATGTTGCTGTAAAAGCCACTGTAGTAATTGGATTTAAGTGTGTGAGTACATGCTTGTCTTTGTGGACTTGTCTATATCTCTGTATACCACAGAGGTATTAGGGAAGTTACCTTTTCCAGAGTATAATTTGCAGAATACTGCAGCAGCCTAGCCACTGGCAGGTATATTTTTGGACAGATAATCCAATTTTTTTTAACTTTTCCAATTTCTGATAAATATATCTGCACATGTGTATAGATATATAGACACTCAGTGTGATACAAGCAACCACCTGTAGAGAAGGGTGACCCCTGCTTCTGAAGAATTAATTCATCACAAGATACTCTGGATATGTGAAGACTTGTCTATTTCTTAGTATTGAAGAGCTCTTTCTTACCCTCAGTTCCTGCACCTGGAAATGGCTGTGTAAGTCCCTGAGCAATGCAGGGCTTAAGTTTTAAGAATGCTTTAGAACATGTAATGCTGTAATTGTCTGGGGCCAGCACTATTTCCCCTCCCACCAGCTTTATTATGTGCAAGGCTTTCTTTTGTCTGTGCTTTAATTCTGTTGTCTCCCTTTCTCTTTCTGTATTAGGAGGTGGCTGCAAACCAGGATTTTTTGGGCTAAATTGCCTCCGTAAGTCCACTGATACATGCCAAAGCTGTCTAGGTTCTCATTCACATGTGTTTGAAATTCCAGACTATTGGCACTTAATTCTTTTCTTAAAATATATCTCTATATATCTGCCTAGCTTGCCAGTGCCGTGGTGCAGGAGTGTTGAATCCTGACTGTGACCGAAAAACAGGTCAATGCCAATGTCGTGCAGGATTCCAAGGAGCCGCTTGTGATAGATGTGCACTAGGATATTTCCATTACCCTTTCTGTCAAAGTGAGTCTTTCATAATTTTATTTTTTAAATTATTTTTACATTGTGCTCCTAGGTTGTTTTTGTCAACTGCCTTGGGCACAAGGTAGTTGGAAAGGCAGGCTATATGTTTCCATAAGAGAGAAAGATTAGGGCATCAGACTGGCATGGCTACCTGGTGCTAAGAAACCCCAGAGCCTGAATATTTTTGAGGATTTGATTCAGTTCCAAGATGCAGCTTCACAAATGTCTGAGGGCAGACACACTTAGAGGCTCATTTCTCTCTGTTCAAAAAGATATACAGTGCCTTTTTGTCAAGAGCCTACAGAGAAAAGAAAGAAGAAGAAGAAGAAGAAAACATTGGCTTGGTAAAAGGGGAATCATAAAATATATGGACATTTCTCAGTGTCCTTCCATAAAATTACTGGAAGAAACTGAAGGGAATTTGCCTGCAATATAACATGGTGCTATTAATCATCTGAGCAGATTTAAAGGCATTTTATCCTGAAAGGAAAAAAGATTTTCCTTCACTTGCTTCTCTGGGCCACATGACATCCATGTAATGACCCACTTCTGTTGCATCCTGCTGGGCCATGTTGCAAACACAGAGGGTACAGTTCAGTCTTTGTTTCTGTCTGGCCAGCAGCAGTTGTTTGTGATACCAATGCAAGCACAACCGTGGAACAAAAACAAAAAGGCTTGGAGTGCACCCCCTACCTGAGAGAACAGCTTCTGAATCTTCTTTGTACGAATTGGCTTCCCAGTAGCTTTTCAGTGGACATGTTGTGGGCAGTGCTGGGGAACCTCTGACCCTCCAGATTTTTCAGATTCAGTCATCCAAACCCAGCATAGTTAATACTATGGGACTATAGTCACAGGTTCATTTGGTTTAGTGCCAGGCTTGCAGCTGACAAGATACCTGCAGTGACATAAATAAATCTACTTATTTAGAATTCTCCTTGTCATAATCAGTAAGTCAACTTGTGGACTGCCAAACAAGCTAAAATAAAGCAGAGGAAGAAATCCACTATCCTGCTGTAATAATTTAGTCCTGATGGTTGTTGTGGATTTTTCGAGCTCTTTGGCCGTGTTCTGAAGAAAAACCTTCAGAACACGGCCAGAAAGCCCGAAAAACCCACAACAACCATCAGATCTCGGCCGTGAAAGCCTTCGAGAATACAATTTAGTCCTGGTTTATTTAAGGGTGCTGATTTTACAATGACCTCTGAAAACATTCTGTTTTTCTTGGCAGCATGTGATTGTGATTTAGCTGGTACGCAGCCAGAAATATGTGACTCCCATGGACGATGCCTTTGTCGTTCTGAGGTAGATGGCCATCAGTGCAATGTCTGTCGAACTGGGTATCATTCATTCCCCTTCTGTCAAGGTAAAAATATGTTTAAAAGAAGACTACATCTGTCTAATGGTAATTCAGTCTTGCAGGTAGATTTGGCAGTGCCTTTAGGGTTGCTCATTGTACATAGTTAAATAGATAAGAATCATTGTACTGTGAAATGGTTATGATGGTTGGAAAAAAAGAAGGAGGGGAAAAGCCCTCTGAATGCATGCTTGCTTCCTGGGAATTTGGAAGGGAGCTTATTGAGATTTGGGGCCTCATATCTAGGTTCAGGGTCTCTGTCTTTCATTCAGATGTAAGAAGCACTGTTACACCAAATCAGTCCATGTGTGGTCCTGTACACACCTGGGAGTAAATCTCATGGCTTATCACTGAACACACATGTTTAAGATCCTGTCTACCCATGTTGGCAACAAGTATCCAGGGTATTGCCCAGAGTTTTTCTCAGTGTGCTACCTAGGATTTTTTTAAGATTCAAGAGGGCTGAACCTTTGCCATTGGGCTGCCATTTTTTCATTTTGTAGGGGTGAGCAACTCACAAGCCAACTGCCACTGCTTTTCTGTGGTCCTGCATGCCCCTGCCACCACCAAAATGCTGCCAGATTCCCCCCACACCTTCCACTAACACTGAGCTGGCTAGGCATGGCAGCATTGACTTAACTTGCCATTGCTGCTTCTCATCTCCTTCCCTGCTTTCTTGAATTTCCTCCTCCTTTTCCTCTCCCCTTTCTACCTTTTCACAGAGCATGTAATATTTCCTCTTTAGCTCAAGGTGATTCTGACTTATGGTGACAGCACCTAATTATTATTGCGGTATCTTTAAATATGGAGGCTAGAATGTTTCCTGCAACACACTTTGCTTCGTAATTTTACATGGCTCTTCTGCCTTCTGTCCTTGTAACTGGGGTTCTGGTAATACTGTTCCAAGTGGTGACTGACAGAATATGACATGCTGTAGGCAGTAATCAGAGAAGACAAGATTAAATGTTGCATGATAGTGATAGGTTGTCATTATCACACAATCCAGAAAACTGAAAGTGCTGTTTGACGACCACCACAACAGGATAAAAGGAAAAAGAAGTGTTATGTTTGTGTGAGTGCAGAATATTAGCTCCTTAAGGAATGGGACATTACAAAATAATGTGTACTTAAAGAATCCTCTTGTTGCAAAATGCTACGGATTGTCAAGTATTTGCAGTTGCAGGATCAGGTTTTATCCCACACACTACACCAGAATTCAGACAGAGTTCTAACTCCTGTCCTCTGAAGATGCTGGCCACAGAGACTGGCGAAATGTTAGGAAGAAAAACCTCCAGGACACAGCCAAACAGCCTGAAAAACCTACAACAACCATTGGATCCCGTCCATGAAAGCCTTCTAGAACAGTGGTTCTTAACCTTTGTTACTCGGATGTTTTTGAACTGCAACTCCCAGAAACCCCAGCCAGCACAGTTGGTGGTGAAGGCTTCTGGGAGTTGCAGTCCAAAACTCCTGAGTAACCCAAGGTTAAGAACCACTGTTCTAGAATACAAAGCCCTACTCACTTGTAGGGCCCTGAACCTGGCCCTGAAAGTCCAGGCCCAGCACCACCCCTGAGTAAATGATGATTAAATTTGTTTTACAGTGGTGCCTCGCATAGTGATCGCTCCATTTTACAACGAAATTGCTTTGCGATGCATTTTTTGTGATTGCAAAAGTGATCGCTTTGCGATGTTCCCTATGGGGGAATTTTGCTTTGTGATGATCGGTTCCCTGCTAGGGGAATCGATCATCGCAAAGCAACCATTTTCGTACAGCTGATTGGCAGTTTCAAAATGGCCACCGGGTAAACAAAATGGCCACCCGCTGTTTTTCCTCGCTTAAGAGGCACCAGAAATGGCTGCGCTATGGAGAATCTTTAATATCGCATAACGACGTTTTCGTTCTGCAGCGATGTTTGCGGAATGAATTAATGTTGCAATGCGAGGCACCACTGTACTAAGTTGCCCCATCTTTATAGGTACTTTGTCCCTATTCAGGACCCATTGACTTATTTAGCTTTCCACGTCTGCATATTTATACCTCCAGGGATCACCTCCACAGACCTTCTAGAAATCAATGTACAAAACTCAAGAGAATGCAAACATCAGCAGGGAACAAAGAAGTAGATGAAAATAATAGATTTAATTTGTGTGTGAGAAAAGAACAATAGTATTGGCTGCTTCCTATTACTTTTCTGCTGCATCCTTGTGCTGGGTTACTCATGTTTCAAAGTCCAATTGAAGGTGGCAGTGTTTGCATTTGCACAATAGCTGGTGTGAATGTATTTCAGTATTGAATTACTGTGGAGTCCATTTGTGGGGAAAGCACATGTCAGCCATGATTTCTAAGGCTCACTTGACTTCACTCTTTAGGATGTCTGGCTCAAGGTCAGCAACCACATTATCTGGGTTTTCCGGGATATCCAAATCTTTCTGATATAGTTCTTCTGTGTATTCTTGCCACCTCTTCCTGATGTCTTCTGCTTCTGTTAGGTCCCTCCCATTTTTGTCCTTTATCATGTCCATCTTTGCACACAATGTTCCTTTAATATCTCCAATTTTCTTGCACAGATTTCTGGTTTTTCCTTTTCTATTATTTTCTTCTGTTTCTTTGCTTTGTTCATTTAAGAAGGCCCTCTTGTCTCTCCTTGCTGTTCTTTGGAAGTCTGCTTTCAATTTTCTGTAACTTTCCCTATCTCCCTTGCATTTTGTTTCCCTTCTCTTCTCTGCTATTTGTAGAGGTTTGTAGGTCTTTGATTTTTAAATACATTGGCCAAAATCCAATTATTTAGTGTAAAAAATTACACTAGATTAGGCTGATTAAATGAATGGAGATTTGGTGAGTCAACTCCTTTATAAGTTCCATTACATTCATATGGGCCTACTCTAAGTGTGACTTACTATGCTAGAATAAGTCACAATTAGAGTAGACCCATTTGAATCAATAAAACTTAGAAAGGAGTTGATTCACAATATCCCTGTTGAGTCAATGGATATACTCCAGTGTGATGTGCAGTTAAGTACAGTGGACTCTCAACTTACAGACGGCTCGACTTACAGACTTTTCGAGTTACAGACTTCTCTGGCTGCAAAATTTAGATTTGACTTACAGCCGGAGAATCGACTTACAGACCAGAAAAAAACCAAAATGGAACAAAAATAGAATAAAAACCGCTGGTTATGGGATTAATCGGTTTTCAATGCATTGTAGGTCAATGGAGATTCAACCTACAGACTTTTCGACTTGCAGCCACCATTCCAATACGGATTAATTCCTTAAGTAGAGGGTCCACTGTAACAGTATTTTGGTACCTATATGTGTATTCCTGTAGTGTTCAAGTCCTTCCATGTTAGTTCTTGCTTTTATGGATATGAAGTTGATATGCTTGGTACAGTATTTCATTGTTTCTAATGAGAGCAGGAGCATCTGAAGAGGAATTAAGCTAGCATATTCTTCCAAATGTGGTAGTACGCCTTCTTCCACCTAAGTCCCCCGTTTTAGCCAGGAAAGACGACTGTGGGGCCTAACGCTGAGAGACGCCTGGAAAGAAAAAACAAGAAACTGGGCCTTCTCAGCAGTGACCCCTTGACTATGGAACACCTTGCCACCGGAAATCACCCTGGCACCTTTGCTGCGTGTTTTTAAGAGTCATTTAAAGACTTGGCTCTTCAGGCAGGCCTTCCCTCCAGTCAGCATCTGATTTTTTTTCTCTTTAGTTCTCTTTTTCCTCCATCTTGAACTCTTAAATTTATTGATTTAATTATGTGATTGTTTACGATATATTTTGATAGTTATAATGATGATTTTATATGATTATATTTTATGATGTTTTATAACTGTTTGTAAGCCACCCCGAGTAGACTCTGTCTAGAGGGGCAGGGTAGAAGTCAAATAATAAATAAATAAATAATAAATAGTAGTAGGACTGATACAGCTAAACATTAGTAATAAAGAGAAAGAAGGTTGTAATGAGGTTGATTTGAGTCCAAGGTGCCTTTTGAATTGTACACGGTTGAGTGAGATGTTCTGCTTTCTTGAAGTTATAACAAAGAAAGTGATAAAAGCCAGTGGTCATGATGCCTGGGGTATTCTATGAGTTGTACTCTGAAAAAGAAAATCGCTTTTCCCATGCCTGGTCCTCTCTGTGGCTTTTCCTTTACTGTTATCTCTAGCCTCAATCAACTCAATGCCTGAATATTACTGTAGTTTAAAGAGAATAGGGCTCCCCTTTCTTACATGAGGGACCTCCTGCTCTGTGTTACATCTTCATAGAGACCGTCTGCATAGCTAGGGGCTTCAAAGTGATGAACAGTCTTGTAACCCCAAGGTACACATATATTTTCCTTTCTCTATAAAAGTGATGGAATGCAGTGGTCCAGAAAGATGCCTTTGCTTGCTTGAGCATGTCTCTAATCTTATATAAAGAACGCATACTATCATGCAGGAGGGATTGCCAGAGGCTGTGTCAAATTACAATTCCCACAAATTCCAGCTATTATGGCCTACAATCATGGTAGAGTGATGGGAACTGTAGTACAATATATCTAGGCACATCTCAAAAATAGTCAGATAACAACATATCTGGTGTATAAATCTTGCCAACCTTTTACAATAAACATTTCTGTTCAGCTTGTCGGTGTTCAGCTCATGGCTCCTATCACGACACGTGTGATCCAGCCACAGGGCAGTGTGAGTGTCGACCAGGTATCACAGGCCAGTGGTGTGACAGGTGTTTTTCACTCACCAACCATTTTCCTCATTGCCAAGGTAATATTTATTTCTGTGTCTATGGATAAATTGTAGAAGTGGTCAAGAAATGTTTGGGCCTGTAAGTGACAAGGGGATTTTATCAAGTTCAGCTGCTGTACCTTGTAGTGAAATGAATTGCTTTTTATGCCTCCAGTTCTGAGTACCAGATGCTTAGGCGGGAGACTAGAAAGAATATTGGATCACATGGGTTTGGGGTTTCAACTTTAAGAATGACAAACACAATCATAACACATCCTTCTTACTGCTTTATTGTGGCCCTGAAGCTCATTCTTTGTACACAGCCATATCATTCAATGACAACATACATCAGTGTATGGAGCCATGTATAAACTCAGTGGATAACTCAGTGTGTGTTATTGGCCTCAGTATTGGTAAAATGGAAAGGACAGTGATTATGTGGACATCATGAATTCAAAGACTTTCTCTGCTATGGAAATTAAAGTTGCTATTTAAATTAGGTATAATAATGATCTTTGAAATGAATGAACTTCACAAGTTTGTTGTGCATGTATAGAGTAAAATAACTTGTTTACGTAGGTGCTATACATATTGCAAAAAGTATTTCAGCATAAATCATTCTTCTTTGACTATGAAAAGGTGCCAGCAAGGAGTGTGACCCAGCTGGAACTATGGATTCTTATTCTGTAAGTACTACGTTGTAGAATTGGCTTGCATTCACTGTAGTTATGGAAGAGATTAACACAGTGTTTTGAGCACTTGACATTTTGTCCTAATATAGTGGAGCTTAATAAAGTGAGAAGGAAAAAGAAAAAAAGCAACCAGCATGTTAGCATTTACTTTTCCTAAGGGCTAACACCTGTATGGGGTATGTTCGGCCTGGGAGATGAAAGGTTAAAGGAAGGTATGGTAGCAGTCTTAAAATATCTGAAGGACTTTCATGAATAAGATGAGATAGCTTCCTTTAATGACAGACACATTCATCCCTTTGTCTTTCAGGACTATTGCCAGTGTCTGCAAAATGTAGAAGGCCCTGCCTGTAGCATCTGTAAACCACTTTACTGGAATCTGGCCAGAGAAAACCCTGATGGATGTATAGGTAAAGTTGCACTGGTGCACCACATGTGAGGAAAATAATACTAGTGGTTTTCTTTTAGCTATCTCTAGCTTCAGTCCTGGTCCAAGACATTTTGCTTCTTATGGCAAAGGACAAAATGGCACCCCCAAGCACCATGGCATGTTCAGAGGCCATCTGGACTGGGAGTGGAGCTTTACCTCAGCACTGATTCACTGAGGAAGAATAGCCAGTATGCTGCTGTTTTTGCCTCCCAGCAATTCTAGTTTTGAGGCACCTACCTCAGTTTGCCCAGCTTAGAGCTAACAACTTTCAGCCCAAATTATCTTCTTAAAACCAGCTAATGATTTCTGTTTGGAAGCCTTGAGGGGGGGGGGGAAGTGAATTTGAAATTCCAAGGACCCTCCCACAGCTGGTGGAGCACGAGGGGGGGCAGGAAGGCCATTTCATCCTGGCCTCACATTGACAGAGGGGTTCAACTTTAGACTTCTAACATTACCTCTAAATAAGATACAGTGACAGAAATGGAAGCAGATGTTCATCATCACCTTTATATTTATGTCCCAATTTGTTAACTGAGGGACATGGAAGGAGCCTCCCTGAAGAATGTGAGGACTTGTGAACACATTTGGGTATCCCCTGGGCAATGGTAGGCACCGTTGGATTGCTTCCAACATGAATGGAGAAAAATAATTTGCAGACATTTTTTAAAAAATACACACAATTTTAAATCTTGTTTTGGCATTTCTCCATTTTTCAACATACTATGAGCCTTTAAAATTGGGAATGACGTGGATCTCTCTCGACTTCTGAATGGTCCTGGGCCTCTTTCGGAGCCTCAGACCATGACTCATTTGTTTTATACACTGTGATCAGGAGTTCACTGTGTTTTGATAAAAGCAGAATTCTCCCAGGTTGATACAAATACCATCAAACATCCCATGGTTCTTGCAGTTCTTTGTAAAGGCACTGATCTCCACTAGTAACACAAATAATTAATATTCTTAGCCAACTCCTGTCCTGTAATGTCTATAAATAATTAAACCTAGCATAGATACATCATCATTCTATGTTTTTGAAAAATTCAGGAACATTATCAGAAAAAAGTACAAAGGAGAAAGGTTAATTGTATTTATCTTAATATGGAATCTTGCTATTCCTGTAATGCCAATCTAGCAACATCAGTAATTAAACAGTCTCCCAATGATGGATTCTATTTATGATAATGTTTCTCATGCTACATGTTTGGAGTTCCAAGGTAGAGTATTGTGTGAATAGGTCTCAGGTATGTTTATCTCTTGTATTAGAAGAACAGAATTCAGTGAATTTTTTTAAGGGAGGGTATGTGGCTCAATGGTAAAGCACATGCTCTGCATGCAGAAGGACTAAAGGTTCAATGCCCGGCATCTCCATGTAGGGCTATGAAAGAATTCTGCCTGAAACACAAGACAGCAACTACCTGTCAGAGTCAGCAAAATTGGGCTAGGTGGAATAAGGGTCTGCCTCAACATAAGGCAGCCCAGAGTTTAGTAATCAACCAATGGGCTTCAGTGATATAAAGGGGAACCTTTGATAATAGTATTCTGGTTGTTTTGCTTGCCTCTGCAGAATGCCAATGCAGTGCATTTGGGACACTGAGTGGAGTCAGAGAATGTCAGCAGGTAAAAACATTCCACTAATAAGTGCTTTGCTTGCATATTATTTTAGTTTCTGATTGAACAGAACTGTGCCAAGCCATAGTTAGCTGATTCTTTCTGGAGGCTGGGCCACACAATACTGATCTGCAATGGCAACTATCTTTCAGCTTCACTGTCAGGCATAAGAGACGAGGCATGAGACCTTTATTTCTTTTGGACTGCAACTTGCAGGGAATTAATCAAGAAGTTCCCCAAATGGAATCTGGGGGGCTGCAGGCCAGAAACAGTAGTTTAAAGAGGAACTTTCCCCACCTCCATGGGCAGCTCTGACAAATACTGGTCTGTCAAGAAGGAAACTGCTTCTAGTGCCTGAGAGTGATTCAAGGGTTCATGGGGGAGTCTCAAGGAAACATGGAATGGGTAATTCTTTTGAGAGCTTTTCTCTCTAGAGCCTGATGGGCAATGAGACTTTTCATTCATTCAATTTGTATACCATCCAACTGACCAGTGGCCATCCTGGGCAGTCTACAGCAGTGATAATTACCGTATTGTTCTGTTTATAACACACATACCCATTTATAAGACACCCCCCCACACACTTTTCTAACCCAAAAATTAAGAAAACTTAGTTTTGAGTATTCAGCCTCTGGGCTTAGAATGCTCGCACATTAGGAGGCCCTGTTGAATCTGAGCACTTCCTACAGGCTCCATGTCCAACAAGGAGTATTCCAGTTGGTTAGTACAGCATCAGCTGACATCAGTTCCATAAGGTTCGTGATTTGAGGAAGCTAAGTCTCGTGACTCTAGGAAGATAAGTCTCATGACTAAAGGAAGCCCGTTTACAGAGACAAGATATGTCTCATTTTGTTCTCCCCTCAGCTATCTCTGCTTACTTCTGAGTAAAAGACACCCTCAATTTTTAGTGTAATGATTTTAGGAAAAAATAGCATCTTATACACGGAAAAATATGGTACATATGATCATATAAGCATAGTTAAAATTAAAAAAATTTAAAGGTAAAAGTACTCCTCCTGCTCTGCAGTGATTCCCAACCTTGGGTCCCCAGATATTCTTGGGCTACAACTCCTAGAAATTCTGCCCAGCAAGAATGGTGGAGGCTTCTGGGAGTTTTAGTCCAAAAACACCTGTGAGCTCATGCTTGGGAACCACTACTGTACTCCCTAGAGACTCCCAAATCCTTGCACCAGTCCCAGACACCGCTGGAAACCATTTCCTTTTTTTTTTTTTTTTGTGCAATGAAGGTGAAAAAAGTTTCTCTTTAAAATGTTGTCTTTGAGTTACAGCTCTCAGAATTCTGCCTGAGGAAATCCTTGGTGAATTCTGGGAACTGTAGTCTAAAAGAAATGAAAGTTGCATGCCTCAAAGAAATCCTTGACAGTCCAATCTCATCCTTACTCTCTGAGTATAATCTGACATGTTGCTTTCAATCTTTTAAGCTCTTTGTAACTTGGCACCTGGACATTGCTTTCTCCCGTTCCTACGAGCTATTCTCTGAAGGTGTCATCTGTGCTTTGTATGAATGCTCCCATCCAGTGAGGTACAGTGGGTAGTCAAGAGTGGAAGAGCTTTCTTCGATTGCCTCCTTCAGTTCTAGAATCTGCCTGGCATATACCTTAATATCATTTTGGAACCAAATGAAGACCTTTTTATCTTCTATGCCCTTTTAATTATATTGGAATTCTAATACAGTGGTACCTCGCATAGAGATGTTAATCCATGCAGCAAAAATCACTGCTAAGCGATTTTGTCGCTGTGTGATTTTAAAAAGCCCATAGAAATGCATTGAAACCCCTTCAATGTGTTCCTATGGGCTTAAAACTCACCTTAAAGCGAAAATCCTCCATACGGCGGCCATTTTCACTGCCTCTAAAGCAAGGTATCCACGCGAAAACACAGCGGCCGGCCATTTTTTTACCCGGTGGCCATTTTGGAACCACCGATCAGCTGTTAAAAATCATCGCTTTGCAATGATCGGTAAGCAAAACAGGGAACTGATCATCGCAAAGTGAAAAAAACCCATAGGAAACATTGCAATGCGATTGCAAAAAGTTAATCGCTATGCGGTTTCGTCGCTAAACAGAGTGCCCGTTAAGCGAGGCACCACTGTACTATTTTGTCCTGGTAGATTTTACATCCCAGGTATCTGCTTTTTAATTTGATTTATTTCACCGCACTCCTTTGGAACATGGCCCTTCATCAGCCAGCCAATCAAAAGGGGGCCTTAGCCCTTCAGTTATTGGGCATCCCATTCCCAAGCCATGTCACACACCACGTCTCCAGTACCACTCACCCTGAAATTTGTCTTGCTGTCTAGAGAAGCAAAGCAGTTCCTGGAATGTTCTGTCAGTGCTCTGAGACTTGGAAATCTTAACCTCTACAAAACAGGACCTAGTTAATGTAAAGATGCTCGTTTTCCTCGTTTTAAAAGCAGATTATTTTAGAGGAACACCTAATGTTGGTGTGTCACAGCAAAGATAATAATAAAGAACTGAGGAGTGTCTTGACAACTAAGTTATAATGTAGTCCACTTTATCAGATACACTTAATGTTGCCTCATTTGGCAAATACTGTAAATTACTGTTCAGACCCATTATTTTAGTTTATTATTCCAGTTCAACATTTTGAAATAAGAAATACATAAAGAGAACACTTGAAAGCTTCCTTAAAATGTCACCCTTTTCCTTCAGGTGGATGGTGAATGTTACTGCAAACCTAATGCTTGTGGAGATTCTTGTGATACTTGTGAAGATGGCTTTTATGGTTTGGAAGCCAAGAACTATCTTGGATGTCAAGGTACATTAAGATTTATTTATAAAATATTTTGCACAGAACAATAGATTTCTCAAAAGAAGATCCTCACATCAACACGACATGAAGTATTTTACATTAAAATTTTGGAATATTTTTATGTGTATAAATCAGAACCTTCTATTAAAACCTAACAGGTTATATCATACACTACAGTTAGTTGAAACAGAGTTTCTTACTCTCCAGATAAAATCTTGAACACAGATAAGCAGTTAGGATTGCAGCCTTATAAACTCTTGGCATAGGTTAAGCAAATATAAGAAAATATTTATGATGGTCCAATCTAACAAATATTTGGCATTTAGGGAAGTATTCAAAATAATATCGTTTCCATCTTCTCCATTCAAACTAGAGATACAATGTGTCAGATATGGTGCCTTTGTCCATTGATTGGCTCTTGTTCTTGTCCTTCCTTTTTTTTATTTTTTTGATGGTCAAAAGAGAGAGAGAGAGAGAGAGAGAGAGAGAGAGAGAGAGAGTGCAGGCAAGAAAGACCTAGAGTCAGATCAGTATTTGCCTGAAACAAATACTTCGTATATCCTGCCCCAGGAAAGATTTGGCTGAAGAGCATCACAAGGCACTTACAAAGCGATCTACTGCAGGATATTGCTGCAGTGATTCCCCGCTTACCCTATTTTGTTTGTGCTGCCATTTGAAGAGAAACTGACAGAGCCTTTGGTGCTATGCCAGTTCTTTCTTCCTTGCCCTTTTCTGTCTCTGCAGTATCAGCCTGATCTGCATGCCTTAATGTAAGGATTCTCGAGCTGTGCCAGCACAAGCTGGAAGAATATACCCACGTCTCTGAGAAGTGGTAGAAGGAATCGTCACCATGTGTGTTTGTGTGTGTGTGTGTAGGGGTAAAGACATTTCCAGAAAGGCAGCTTCCAAGTAATACAAAGTTTAGATCCCGGCCGTGAAAGCCTTCGCGAATACATAATACAAAGTTATTTATTGTGCATTAATCAGATCTTTTCTGGAGCACTGTATCCCATTCTATCCCATTCACACTTTAAGAAGGGTATAGATGAATTAGAATAGATCTAGAGGAAGGAAGCAAATGTGGTGAGGAATATGAAAACTGTTTTCTATGGTTCTTTCTTTTGGTAATACTTATTCTGTGTCTACTGTTTAAAAATGGGATCTTCTCTTGCAGGATGTGAATGTGATGTTGGAGGGGCTGTAAGTCAAGTGTGCAATGATCTGTCTGGCGACTGCCAGTGCAGAAGGCACATAGTTGGAAAAACTTGCAAAGAGTAAGTAAGATTGGAAAGTGAAGGTTGGTTGGTATGATTGATTAACCCTATTTATATCCTGGCTTGCATTAAACATTCCAGGGTGAATATGAGGTGCCAGATTCACAGAGAGCCTCCTATATGATCCTGGAATCCTATCCTACGAGGAGTTTTCCCTCCCTTCCTCTCCCCTTTTAAACTATTGGCAAATGATGAAGCCATTTTTCTGTTATGTTGGCTAACTCCTGGTGGTTTTAATTTTACTTCTGCTCTGTCTCTTTCTTGTTTTAAAATCTTTTTTGTTTGCTTTAAATGTTGGAATTAAAAAAATGTTATGAGTGTGGGAACTTTGTTTGGATGCTCTTTGAGTGTTTTAAGTCACATTGAACACTCATTTTGTAATGGAAAGGCAGACTATATGTTATTTAATTAAATAAGAAAACTAATTTAGGGATGATAGCTAGGCAGACATTTTGGTACCAAAGTAGCATAGTGATGAAGAGAGACAAAGAGTGGGGAAATAAGTATCTTTATGTTTTTGAGTTTTCCAAGGCTATTGTGAGGAAAGTATTAGTGGTCTATAACTGTTTGGTCTTATTCAGCAGAGCAATTTTATATCTCCTTATTTTCATGTCTTATATTTCTTTTTAATAGGTAGGACCTGACATTTTTAAAAGAAAACAAAGTGTTGATTTCTCTTGCAATTTTGTATTTATCAAAGGCCGGAAAAGAACTACTATTTCCCAGATTTACATCACATAAAATATGAGGTTGAAGATGGGACTTCTCCTAATGGAAGAGGAATCCGATTTGGTTATGATCCTCAAGAATTTCCTGGTTTTAGTTGGAGAGGTTATGCACAGATGTCCTCAATACAAGTAGGTACTTAATGTCTTTTTGTGAAATCATTTTGGGAAGAAGGAGTGATTTCATCTTCTTTGTCCAGTTCACTTTATTTCCAAATATTCTTAAACCATACTTAGATACAGAAAGAAACATTATTTAATAAAGTCTAGTCTGCTTGTGTATTCGGCATCTGAGGGAAAGAGATCTTCTCAGTGATGGCTCTCTATGCTTTTTCTGCAATTTCTGGAGTGGTTTGCTAAGTGATTTCTGGCAGTCCTTTGGAGATATCCCAGTCTATGACCTTCAGGATACTCAGCATGGTCAAGGAGTCTCTTTATGTGATTGAGGATGTGAGTAGATGGCTGCAAAGGTGTATGCCAGATTGCATTGGAAAAGGTTGCTATAACAGGAGTGATCTCGCTTAAAGTGTCACTTGTGATCACACCCAAAGATAACCAATTTGGAAATGGCCCTGGGATTTTAAGGCAGGTGTAACCTCACACATATACTGTAGGTTAGCCCAGCACTTGTTATATTTGGACAACATCATGTAGGTCAACGTGTCACAGTGCCAGAGGACTGGAGGACAGCACATGTCACACCAGTCTTTAAAAAGGGAAAGAGGGGGGACCTGGGAAACTACAGGCTGGTTAGCCTAATGTCTGTTCCAGGGAAGGTGGTGGAAAGCCTCATACAAGATAAAATCTAAAAGCACATCGAAGAACAAGCCTTGCTGAGGGAAAATCAGCATGGCTTCTGTAAGGGCAGATCTTGCCTCACAAACATTTTAGAATCCTTTGAAAAGGTCAACAGGCAGTGGTGTTGGCGTGGGGCCAACTCCAGAGGCTTGATATGGCTATTGCCTCTCCAGAAGCTTGGAGTCAGGATAATGAAGCTTGCAAGAGCACTCTGTTAGGGAAAACAAACCTTAGAGCAGAGGCTCTTATCTGGTAGCTTCAAATCCTTCCCTTAATTAGCAGAATAAATACACAAACATGTGAGAAAATATACACAGAGAGAGTTCTGATAAGACTTATAACATTATATATTAGACTTGGTCAGACATATATACATATATACATGGCAATATATACATTGGCATAGAATATCTCAGAGCAGCATAACATTCACATAAGCAATGACCACCAGACTCACAACTGAGTGGCGAAGTGCTGCTCATTCTCCTGCTTCAATACTGAGAGCAGCCTATCACTGCAGACATAGCAGCTGAACATGGTTGACAAGCATTACCTAAGCTTGTCCCATCTGTATGCTATCAGTCATTCATTGACTTGATGTTACAGGCATGACTTTGCATTCTCACTACAATATTAAATATAACCCCTTGTTCAGTTAAAGGAGAAAATCCTGACATGTGGATGTCTATCTGGATTTTCAGAAGGCGTTTGACGTGGTCCCTCACCAAAGCATACTGAGAAAACTCCACAGTCAGGGGATAAGAGGGCAGGCCCATTTATGGATTGAGAATTTGTTGAGAACTAGGAAACAGAGAGTAGGGGGTTGACGAGCAATTTCCACAATGGAGAGCGGTGAAGAGCGGTGTGCCCTACGGATCTGTCCTGGGGACCAGTGCTTTTCAGTCTGTTCATAAATGACATAGAGACAGGGATAAGCAGTGAGTTGGCCAAGTTTGCAGATGACATGGAAGTTTTCTGGGTGGTGAAGTCCAGAAGGGGTTTTTAAGAGTTCCAGAAGGATCTTTCCAAACTGGGAGAACGGGCAGCAAAATGGCAAATGCGTTTCAATATAGGAAAATGTAAAGTACAGTGGACCCTCGACTTACAGACGGCTTGACTTACAGACTTTTCGAGTTACAGACTTCTCTGGCTGCAAAATTTAGATTCGACTTGCAGCCAGAGAATCGACTTACAGACCAGAAAAACACCAAAATGGAATAAAAATAGAATAAAAACCACTGATTATGGGATTAATCGGTTTTCAGTGCATTGTAGGTCAATGGAGATTCGACTTACAGACTTTTCGACTTGCAGCCACCATTCCAATACGGATTAATTCCTTAAGTAGAGGGTCCACTGTAATGTACATTGGGGCAAAAATATCAAAATTTTATCAGCTGATGGATTCTGAGCTGTCTGTGATGGATCAGGAAAGAGATCTTGGTGTACTGGTGGTCAGCTTAATGAAAATGTCAACCCACTGTGCAGCAGCAGTGAAGAAGGCCAATCCCATGCTAGGTATCATTAAAAACGGGGATGAAAATAAAACAGCCAAATTATAATGCCATTGTACAAAATGTTGTTAAGGCCACATTTGGAGTATTGTGTATAGTTCTGGTCATTGCAAATCAAAAAAAGATGTAGTAGAACTAGAAAATCTGCAGAAGAGAGCAACTAAAATGATTACTAGGCTGGGGCACCTCCCTTATGAGGAAAGGCTACAGGATTTGGGGCTCTTTAGTTTAGAGAAAAGGCGCCTGAGGGTGTACATGACTGAGACGTATAAAATTATGTAGGGGATGATAAAGTGGATAAAGAGAAGCTGTTTTCCCTCTCACACAATACCAGAATCAGGTGACATCCACTCAACTTTAGTGTTGGGAGAGTGCAAACAGACAAGAGAAAATATTTCTTTACCCTGCATGTTGCTAGTCTATGGAACTCCTTGCCACAGGATATGGTGATGACATCTGGCCTAGATGCCTTTAAAAAGGGATTGGACAGATTTCTGGAGGAAAAGTCCATCGCAAGTTACAAGCCATGATGAGGATGTGCATCCAGCATTTTGAGGTATCTTCCTTAAAAGGAAGGTACCTCAAAATGCTAGATGCAGGGGAGGGATATCAGAAGATGGGTATCTAGTTCTCTCATGTGCTCCCAGAGGCATCTGGTGGGGCCACTGTGAGATACAGGAAGATGGACTAGATGGACCCTTGGCCTGATCCAGCAGGGCTCTTCTTATGTTCTTATGTGTAGATATACATATTAGGAGTGCTATTGAGTCCCACCAACACATTTGATATTCTAGACAGGTACTAGTGTCTGTAAGATTACTTGTGTTTGTGAAACTTTATAAGTATCTGTTAATCAGAGTTAGTCAGATATACTCTATGATACATTACTAGAACTATATTAGCAGATGAAGAACATCTCCTTTACACCGTTGACGTGGTTTGGATTCACGTAAACCTTCTGATTACATCGTAGTGTTCATAGCCATAGTAAAAACATTTCAACATACAAATTTTGACCAGGAGTGCCAGAGAACTAATGGAAGTGTAGTGTCTTTCCATACATTTAGGGTGGCCGTGCATTGTAAAGTCTGAATTAGTCATTTTAAAAATGTTTTCCTAGTAGATTTAGAAGGACAAGGAGGGGGAGAGCTGATTTGGACCAATTAACCTTCATTAGTATGGGGCAGTGAATAAAACCATGTAACCCTTTGAACTTCTAAATAAAATGCTTTCTTGGAGACTTTGTTTAGATCATTTACTACCATTGCAGCAACTTCTTGCTGATCATGGTTTATAATGAAACCCTTCTTGGGTTGGCAGTTTCTTCAGCCCATGTGAAAAGGATTGACAATGTAATCAGATGTACTAAATAAATGGTTTGAGCACTATGCAAAAATGGTTGAATAAGCTTAGTAAGAGCCATCAGGATATCTTTCTGGATAATACCACATTCTTTGCTTTCTTCAGTTGGTAGTTTTTCATCCTAGGAAAAGGGGAGGTTCATCTTTTGTAACAAGCAAAAACAAAAGAGAAATAAACAATAAAGAAGAAGAAAAATGTGGCAATGTAAAGACTAGCTGTTGTATTTTAATGTGAGCTTTTGTCCACTTCCTTGGACATAAGAATGACACCATTCTTATGGTTGAAGAAGTGGACTTGTCCACAAAAGCTTACATTAAAATATAGCAGTTAGCCTTTAAAGCACCACAATGTTTTTTGTCTTCTTTGTTGTTTATTTCTCTTTTGTTTTTGCCTGATATGCTAGCACAGACTAACAGGGCAACCTCTTCTAAAACTACTTTTGTAACAAGAATGGGGACATGTTCAGAGAAGTCGTTGATGTATCATAAATTATAATAGCTTGTTTCTGATTATTCCTTGTTCTGTTGTTTCCACTTTTACTTCCTGGGGGGAGCAGTGTTGATTGATTGATTACATAAATGTTGTTAATCATGTAGGCATGTTGCAGTACAAAAATATGAATTTGTGAATTGCATCTCCCTCATTGCTCTTTTTCTCTGCTGCTTTCTCTAGCCTTTAAAAACAGAGCATGCTTTTAAGAAATCTACATCTATCCCATCATGTAGAATTACAGCTTATACCGGTCTTTCCTAACCTGGTGCCTTCCAGATGTGTTGGACTACAAGTCCCATTTCCCACAAGTAGCATGTATATCTGAAGTAGGACAGATAAGAGCATCTTTAGTTGTTTTCATGATTTTTAAATTTATTTTAGAAATTAAAATTGCTCACTGTTTCATATTGTGTCCCCATAAGGTTAATGTAGGGTAACATAGTTTGTGAATGGCTTAGATCAGTGGTTGCTAACCTTGAGTAACTCAGGTGTTCTTGGACTCCAACTCCCAGAGGCCTTCTTCATCAGCTGTGCTGGTAGGGGTTTCTGGGTGTTGCAGTCCAAGAACAACTGAGCTATCCAAGGTTGAGAACCATGAACTTAGATGTAAGGTATTGGAGGTAGAAGAGAAGTAGTGCTGACAGTTCCACCCTGAATGTTTTTTCTTTTCTTTCTTCCCTCTTCCCTAGTTGTAGTCTGTGTAGATTTAATATAACAAATAAGATAATAGTTGCTGTGTTGTAGCCTAGACTGTTTTTGGATGGTCACAGGATAAATACATAGGGGTGTTTGAGAAGGCCACACTAGAAGGTGTATGGGGATTGGATGAGGTATGGTTTGAATGTAAAAAAGGTACTGTTTGGGTTTCAGCCTCCAGAATATCTCAGCCTATATGGCCACCTTTCACCGAACAAGATAAGAGGCATTTTGCACAGAGCTCAAGGCGTATATTAAAGTTCGTTGCAAACTCTGCAGATCATCTGGTCTATAGGTGCATGATCAATTATTGGCCAAAATCCTGTTGCTTAGCTTAATAAATTGCACTAGAGTAGGCCCATTGAATCAATGTGGATTTAGAGAGTCCACCCCATACAGAAGCCACAATTAGAGTAGGCCCATTTGAATCAATTGAAATTCTAAAGGAGCTGACTTACTAAATTGCCTTCTCTAATGAGGTTTACTATGCTGAGGATCAGAATTTTGACTGATATTGGCATGCAGCTTTTCAGAGGAGTTAATACTAAGGTTCATCACACAATCTGCATGATACCATATGGCTGAGCAAGTTCACAGTGCTGTCCTACACAGGGTTTTTAATGCAGTAAGCTCCATGGAGTTCCCACATTCTTACATATAGGAAAGCAGACATAGAAACCACCAACTTCCAGATCTGTCTCCTTAAGACTAGGCATCAATCACTATCAAGGTCTATAATAAGCAACGTAGACTGTGCTACATCAGAACTGGCCATGACTTTATTTTTCTTAAAATGTTTACATTTGCTAAATGTTTCTAGACATTTTCTGCCTTTGGGTGGTAGTATTAAATAACAAGCTTTCCTATCCTCTTCTTTGCTTCTTTTTCCCCAGCCAGAGGTGGTAGTGCCTGTCACTGTGGCTTCTCCTAAGCTCTTCCACCTACTACTGCACTATGTCAGCTTGGTTTCAAAAACCTCTAAAGGGACCATCTCAATTGCTGAGGGAAAACATTTTGACCCTAATAACACTTGTAAGTGAATAAAATTTCTTGCTAGGTTTGCCTGTCTTTCTCTTCCCTACCCCAGAAAAATGCTTTCTTTTCTGCATATATGTCTTATATGTTTATATGTTTTCATTTTTTCTGTAGGAACTGAGCATTTTGCTTGCATGGCTTCTAATGGTTTATCCTTTTGGCACTTTATGGCTATTCTTTTTTCTTCTTTATTAACTTTCATTTTGCAGAATGAAGTGAGGATAACTTTGAATGTGGAGAAACCAAACCTCTCTTTATTTCATGTTATATTGAGGTATATAAATCCTGGACCTGCAGTAATATCTGGTCACATAATTGCATATCAAACTCGTCCTCGGAAAGGTAGGTAGAACATGATGGCACTGGAACTGAGAGGGTGGTTGATGAGCACCTTTGGGCACTGAATTTAGTTCAACAAAAAGTTGATTGGGGTAGTTTGTTTTCTGTTTGCAGCTGCTTTCTAAAATTTGGACATTTGCTTTCATTTTTAGTAGCAGTGCAATGGCTAGTGGCAGTGATATGTAATAGCAGTACAGTGAAGTTCATGAACTTCTGAGATAGAACAGAAATATGTTCAGCTGCTATCCTCACTCAGATTGTTAAAAATGCTGGCCTCCTCATTGTGTAAGTGGGCTGCGGGCCTCATTTAAAAATATATACTGTATATCCAGACCTCATAGCTATTGAAGTGACATATAGACCCAAGGAGCCAGTCAGGAGTGTGATGCCAAGCAGATTACTCATCTTAGATGGAAACAACTGTCATGGTGAAAGAAAGAAAGTAAAAAGTCCCTGGCAACTCAAAGGCCAGATGTTTTCCTTCTTTTTAATTTGCTTTTAAAATATTTTAAAACAAAGAATTGCACACCTGATCATCTTTTAAAAATTGATCATGAAGATAATCCCTAACTCTTCCAGTTAAACTATGTCACACTATTCTCTTCTGAGATACCTTTGTTATTGAAAAAGCTAACTAGACATGTGTGGTACTCCTACCTTGAATACATTTTATTTTTGCTTGTGACTCTTTCTTGAGATGCTTTTGGAGTGAATAGTTTTAGCATAGCTTTTTTTTTTGTAATATTTATTGAAAAACTACCACTTCTCAACAGTTTGTAGGGAATTGTATTAAGGAACTGAAGCATGAAACCTGGGTCTTTGTCTATAGCGTGGCAAAATATGAATGGGACATATTCTGGGATTTGGCAGGATCCTGATATTCTGGTCCAACTGTTACATTGCACAGTGTCAGAAGACAAAGTCTGCCATGGGCACTGGACATTTAGGCACAGAATACTTTTTAAGTATTCACTTTACCATAGTTTCACTTTCATTTATTAATCGAGTGTGAAAATAGGGTTTGATCTGTAAACAAACATTAAACCATAGATTCTCATTCACAGATCACAGGAAACTATGGTTCAAAGAAGCGAGGCTGTAAGTTCCAAAGTTGCACAAGGGAGAGCGGAATGTGTGGCCTTGTGGTTTGTTCTCAGAGAAATAGACCAGAATAGGCCTCTGGTAGTTATGTCTGAACTGATCATACTTTGACTATAATGCTCTGAGGAATGGTTTCCATGCTGTCAGATCAGATTCATTTAATTCACCTACTCCTTTGTCTTAAGAGTGATTTGCTACCTTTCTCATTTTAAAAAATAACATGTCATTGCTAGAACACAAATCATTAAATAATTAGTACTATTACTAATTTATGTTTTATGCTAGGGACTTATCAAAGCAAAGATACTGTGTTCCCACCCAGCAGAGAACCGGCTTTTGTCACTGTCCCAGGAAAAAGCTTTGCAGATCCATTTTCATTAGGACGGGGAACATGGATTATTAGAATCATGGCTGAGGGAGTTCTTCTGGTAAGAATTTTGCCTTGCATTATAGGATTAAAATTCCTATAGACTATATTTATGGATACCACTGATATGAAGGATAAGTATGCAAAATCTGAGGTTCTGTGCTCCAAAAAGGGAAAGAACAATTTTCAGTGATGTTCACTATGATAAGCATGTTTATATTAATTTGCTTTGTCCTTCCTTTTAGGATTACCTGGTGCTCTTACCTAGTGATTACTATGAAGCACCCCTCCTGCAGTTATCAGTTACTGAGCCTTGCAGCTACCCAGGCCAAGATACAACAGATAAGTAAGTTCATTTCTTTCCTGAATAAGATAATAAGCATGTTCACTTTTTAAAAATTTCATTACCTTTTCTTGATTAATTTGGGTTTTTTTTCTTTTGAAGTTGTTTACAGTATGAGCATTTGCCACTGGATAGATTTTGCTGTGTACTTGGATCTGAAGTAACATTTTTCTTGCATGGAGGAGAATACAGGAAAGTAGCTCACCAACAGCCAACAATCAAACATCCAGTAATGCCACACATCAGTGGTCAAGAGGTAAGATATCTCAAGACTCAGTTTAGATGTTCACCAAAGGATTTATCTGAATGCCTGATGCCTACCAGACAAAAGCAAACATCTCTTATAGCTCTCTTCATATGAAAAGTGACATTCTGAAGAAGAGAGACTCTTCTATACACAAAACCTATGTGATAAGGAACCCTGATTTTTCAAGGTTTCCAGTTGTGTGGAGAAACTCCATGTCCAGTATAGCTCTTCCTCCTCAGACACATGGATAGCAACAGTGGAAGGGTTGGGACTAATACTCTTACTCTCCACAAGCGTTCTGATTAAGATATATTTTTTTAAATGCTTCTATTGGAATATGAATAAATCATATTATGGGAGTGATATACAAATAGTGGCCCTATTCAGGCATTTGAAATAGGGTTTATCGGAATGTGTGAGGTGATATTCATCTGCCCAGGCAGATTAGATTCAGTTTTTAGAGTGTAGATTATCCTTTTTTTTATTTTGAGTGCCTAAAATACTAATGAAAAGAGGTGGAATCCCTATAATAGTTGTTGTAATATTGAAATGTGGTTTAATTATTATTATATTTTTAGGTGGAACTACAAATGAAGCTAAATGTCCCTGAAGCTGGTCGCTATGTAGTAGTTCTTGAGTATGCTAATGAGCATGACCAACTATATGTTGTTAGTGTGGAACTTAACAGACCCGAGCAAGTGACAGAAGGAAGAATTAATATATACAGTTGCAAATATAGGTGAGAGTATCTCGAAGTTTTTCAGTACAAGTATGACATTTTCCTCTTGTTTTTTATTCTGCTGCTTCGGTTTATCTTATTCTGGATAGTTCTTCAGGAACATTTTTTCTTTATTCAATTATTTTTACTTGCTATTTTTACTTGCTGGTTTTTATTCTGCTGCTTCGGTTTATCTTATTCTGGATAGTTCTTCAGGAACATTTTTTCTTTATTCAGTTATTTTTACTTGCTATTTTTAATTGGCATGTTCTATCCCCTTGATCCATCGTCTCATTCCAATTGCTAATTTCATCTTTCTCTTTCTTGTTTTTCTGTTTTTATTTTTGGACACTTTGACATTGCCTACTCTTTCTTTTATTGTATTTCTTATCTTCTCACTTTCCTTCTTATTGGTTGCAGTAGCTGAGTAACATTTCTTCATTCTAACTGTTGTCTTTATCACCTACGCTACTTCTTCTGAACTTAATTGGATTTGTGTGAAAACCTTGGAAAGAGTTCTGAGGAAAAAGAGAGCACATAGTCCCATGGTTCATTTGCATCCTTTAACCGTGTTTAAGGATAAGGTGGTGCTTAGTTCAATATATTGATGTTTTAAGTAGAATGAAGAGTATTGACAGGTTTTTCATGCCAAGAGCATAATCTTATAATTTTTAGTTGCTTCACATTGAGTCATATTAGTTAACATTTATAGCATTGTAGTAGATCCATTTATATATCACTCAAATAGAGTCTTTGAGATAAAGAGTAAGTAGAGTCCTTGGGCCCAACCCCCCAGAGTTGTACTACTCATTCTGCCATATTCAGCATAGCTTTGGCAGTGAAGAGCATTCTGTTCTCACCAGTTCCTTCCATTTGGAATGGATTTGGAATCCATGAGTAAAAGAAGTTACTCTAACCATAGAAATGTTGAGGCTGATAGAATGGTATGACTGTGGGAGTGGTGTCATGGCAGAAATGACTGCTAGTAACACTATTTGGGCTTTCAAGATAAATGAGACGTCTAAGGAGTGGCTTTACTTGTTCAATCAATTATTTATGGTCAAAGAGCAGCAATATATTACAATTAAAATATATTACAATTAAAATATAATTTCCATAACCTCTAAAGTACAGGTGATCCATTTTAAAACATTAACTTCCATATTAACATTTTCCTTTAAGACATAACGTTATTAAGCAAGCACAGATTAAACATAGGCCAAAAGCCATTATTGCATCATTGAAAGTTCCTTGTCATAACGTTAGACCAGAGCATGAATTTTAAACCATTATTTAACCTTTTAGAAACCACTAATACCATCCAAAATGGGAAGTGCACCAACCAAAATCTACAACAGAGGGCCTTGAAGGCAAAAGAGGGGCAATTAAAGAGGGAATTAACTCTGCAAGGAAAGATGGATGAAATATCTTCAGTCAAAGGTTTTGAACAAAAACAGGTCACCCCTCTCTCTGGAAATTTGTCTCTTGAGGACCAGGCAATTCAAAAGTCCCCCCCCCCCCGGTGCCTAGTAGCAAGTCAACTCACTAAGCCAAAGTCAAGCAAAATTGAGCCCATTGTGGGAAATCCAATCCCAGTATTGATCAGAAGCAGAAACATGTACAAATGGCCTAGATAGAAACTGGGATGATAGCTAGAAAAGGGGGGATTGTTGCAATTATGAAATGTACGGCCATTCTAATGGAGATTGGTGGAGATTGAAAGATGTAGGTTCATTGGAATGGCAAAATAAGTATTGGCATGGGGACAAGGTACTTCCAGTTGTACCAAGATCTATACCCATATTCAGGGGATTAGATGGCAAGAACCCAATAGAGACTGTAAACTCATACATCAAGTCCCCTCAGAAATGCCAGGCAGATGAACAGCCGGGCTGCATAGACCTTGCTTTAGCTTCTATAAGAGACATGAACACTGGATACTTCCCCTCAACTCACAGGAGTGCAGTTTCTTCCTCGCACCCGCCACCCAGAGTATCCCTACAATTTACATTTTATCTTGGAATATAGCAGGTTGGTTTTCCAGAGATGGGGACAACTCCTTCTAAGACTTAACATCTTACCTGTTCAACCCTCCTCCCAATGAATTTTCTTGGCCAAGAGGGGATTTGAACCCAAGTCTCTTGAATCCTAGTCTGTCACTCTTATCTACTATACCACACTACGTATCCTGCCCTGGATTTTCTGTATGTATACAGATCATGTTGAATTCTAAGGTGGCTAGATTTCAAAATAAGTTGTAATTTTTTGACACTAAACATGGTTCTTAAATTTGTATTAGATTAATTTCCAACATCTTTCTCTATTTTTCCATCATCATATGTTCTCTATTTTACTTAACAGTACTAAGTGTAAATGTAATAATGTAAACATTCTCTAGGCCAAGGCAAGAAAATATCAATACTTTTTGGGAAGAATATAGCTGGTTTAAAAAATATGACAACTTTAATAACTTTAAAATAAATCTCTTTCAGCTTTCTGTGTCGCAGTGCTGTAATCGATGGCATGAATCGTGTTGCTGTTTATGATATTTTGTCTGATGCAAAGTTGTATCTCAGGTCATCAGCAATAGATTTTCTCCTGGTATGTTTTTATTTGTATAGTTTTCCCAAAGAGAAAGTCATGGAATCTGTTTTAATCAGCTAGAATCCTGTTACACCACCCTGACTCCACTGGCATACATTTCAGCAGTAAGGATTATTTGGAGTTTCTGGGAATTCACTTAAAGTGCATAGCAGGATCCCAGCTCATTAAGTTAAGAATTAGCTGGCAGTCTACCTCTGCAGTTCCAATCCTCTCCTAAAGCCAGCACTTTATAGAAAAAGATGAGAACGCGGACTTATCTGGTTCTGGAAAAATGTATTTGCCAATGGTTAGCAGGCTCCATAAGCATTCAGAAGTTATAAGAAGGAAAAAAGAAGGTTAAAAGTTGCATGGATTTGCAGCCCCACATGACTGAGAAATCTCCATGTCAATGCAGAGAAGGTTTAACCTGCATTCTTCCTTAGGGACATCTTGGGAAAAAAGTATGACTAACAAAACAAAGGACAATAAAACATGTGGAGGAAGAAAGGAGGGTTGTTGTTATTTTTTTGCTAGCTGAAGGAAGATGAAATCCATCTAATTGGTTAGTGATGCAAACAAACATATAAGCAAGTTAGTTTTGTGAAAGGGGCTCACTCCTCTGCATTCAAGAGTGCTGATTTGCCAACAAGGGTAAGCATTTGCTGGGTGCACACTGAGTCATGCAACTGGTATATGACAGCAGATGCCTAAGAAGACTTCTTAATGGGTTCTAGTTCACTGAAATTTGTGCCAATGAAGTTATACACCATCAGGAGTGGCAAACAGGATTCTGACTAATAAAAGTTTATGTTGTTTATGTGCTAGTAGCTTTCCATGATATGAGGTAGAGATGTTTCTCATTACTTGGTACTTGATTGTTCTAACTGGCCAGAAATTGAGACCTTCTGCGTGCAAATAAATCATCTGCCAGGGAACAAAAGTGGCCTCGTTAAAGGAAAGCTACAAGATTATGAAATTTTGTCCCCCTTTAAGAGGCTAAAATGACCTTTTAGGGGAATTTATTTTTTTCCAAGGAATCTGAGAAAGTTCTATAAGTCCCAAAAATACTACATGTAAGCTTGAAAAATAAGACATTGGCTGTGTACAGCAAGCAGTTACAAGTGTTTTATTGGAGGAGGTAGCTGTGTTAGTCTGTGCAAGCATATCAGGCACAATCCAAAGAAACAAAAAAGACAAAAACATGCAGCACCTTAAAGACTAACTATATTTTAAGGTAAGCTTTTGTGGACACATCCACTTTGCCGGACATATGGAAACAGAATGAAATGTTGAATGAAATATAATTTTCATGCATAGACCATTCTAAATAATTATTGTTTTATTGTAACTGATCTACTACCACCTATTGGATACTTAAAAGATTTTCTTAATCTTTTCTGTGCCTTGCATGCCTCCTAAACATAGTGCATAGGCACAGTACTGTGGTAAAGACAAGCTTGGTGTGATGTGACTCCATGATGGTAGCATTCAAAAGCAGTGAAATTCTTACTTCTGGCAAGGCACTTGTATATTCATGTTGAGCAATGCTTGAACAATTGACTATCTGCTAGTAGTTATTGGTTGCCCAGAAGTGGGAAGGAAATGTGCCCAGAGCCTATTGATCAAGATCTTTTCCTTTTGTTTCCTTTTGGCTCCTCTCATCTCATCTCCTCTCCTCTTCCCTTCCCTTCCCTCCCTTCTACATTTTTTATTCTTCTGTCATTAATTGTTTGGCTCACAGGCCAGTGGTACCCAGTTATATTTCTTGAACTACAGAGGTTCCTCAGGAGAGCAATATCTTGCTTACCCTATGTTGTTATTCATTTATGTAAAAACATTTCTGTACTGCATATGAGATTTAGCAGCAATTTCCCAACTCAATGGGACATCTGGAAAATCAATCAAATAAAAGCATGCCAAATAAAACTGAAAATGTAACAGAACAATAAAGCTTTGGCACAGTTTATAAAAAGCCTGGTAAACTGGGCAGTTATTCATAAGCCAATGATAAATGATGAATAGTTGCTGGTTTCTGAACTTTGATTTGCTGCAAAGCAACAAAGCAGGTTCCAGGTTGGGGTAGCTGTACAGTATTCTGTTCCTATTTCTTTTAACCCAACTATGCAAAGGAAGGTGTCATGTGGGGCTGAATTAGCTCATGGCTTTTTTACAGTAACCTAGGATAACTCAGCAGTTCTGGCTTTGCATTATGTACAAGTGTTGCATTATGTACAGCCGCCCCGAGTAGACATGGTCTAGAGGGGCGAGGTATAAATTTAATAAATAAATAAATAAATAAATAAATAAATAAGTAAATAAGTAAATAAGTAAATAAGTAAATAAGTGTTGTCAACATGTGCAGAGTCCTATTGCCAGAAGTGGAGTTAGGATGTATTACCTCACTATCTATGTGCAGTAAAAGCAGCCTAAGACACCCCACCCTATTTTTAAAACTTCTTTTCTTACTGAGAATGAATGAGTTGTCCATAACAAAACCATGAGTAACTGTCAGCCGGACCAATTTCAATCTTATTTACTACAGGTGTGTCATAACTGTTTGCCTATCACATTCTACTCCTGTCTAACCTCACAAAGCCCTACTGATAAGAGGAAAAAAACTAAGAAAGGCCAAATGGGTTTTTCTTCTTTTTTTCTTTTTCTTTCTGCCTTATTTATTGTTGGGTGATTTTTGCAGCTTTTATGCTGTTCATTCCCAAGTCTTCACAAACTCTACAGTTTCAGCTGAAATGTATTGTTTCTTTTCATTGGAAAAGAGGATTTTTTCACATAGACAAACTGCATGCTGTTTTCATGCATTCTAACTGCCTTTTTCAAATGCTGCTGTTATCTGATGGGAGGAAAGTGTCATTTTGTTTCTTTCTTTGTTTCCTAGCACAAAGTTTGCATTATTCCAGTGGAAAAGTTTTCACTGGAGTATGTGGAACCTCAACTATATTGCATAGCAACATATGGCCATTTAGCTGATTCAAGGTAAAACAATTTCTTACTTCTTCCTTTCCTCAAATTAAGGTTTTATGGTTTATCTATTTTCATTCTCTGACTCGGGGAATTGCAATGTACAAGGCCAATTATGCATTCCAAATTATGGGATATTATTCTCAGAAGTCAAGTTTTCTTCTCGGTAGAAATATGCCAGGTTACATCTAGAAATATGCAAGAAACCCGCCTACATTATTTTGCTGTACACCTAAGCAAAGAACCTCAAATTTATGTAAAATTATGATTGAGATGAAACGAGTGAGTCTTGCAACAAATGTTGCTGTGTGAATTGCAGTTTGCTACCACCCTGTCGTGCCCTTCCCCAGGATATGCCATTTCATTTCTCCCAATTTTCTGTCAACCTCCCCACAATATTCAACATGTTCTCTCACTGGGGTGCAGTTGTCACCAAGCTGTTTAGCATTTGCAAAGACAGCAAGAGTGAGAGGTCACTTGGGTCCCCCTTCCCTCCTCTTCCTATGCCTCGGCCAGATTAAAAGGCAAGGTGGGCCAGATGTGGCCTGTGGGCTGTAGTTTGGAGACCCTTGGTCTAGATCACTGGTTCTTAACCTTGAGTTACTCAGGAGTTTTGGACTGCAACTCCCAGAAGCCTTCACCACCAGCTGTGCTGACTGGGGTTTCTGGGAGTTGCAGTTCAAAAGCATCCGAGTAACAAAGAACCACTGGTCTAGATGAACGCTAGATCCTTTCCAACACTGTTCGTTGTTTGTTCATTTGTTCGTTCGTTCGTTCGTTCGTTCATTTGTTCATTCAATTTGTATTCCGCTCCCATTAGTATCACAGCACTACTCTGGGTGGGTTACAACATGTAAAATAGAAAACAAAAATAAAAATAGAGATTCATTTCACTAGAATTCTATGAATCTATGAAATCTTGGGTTTCACCCAAGCTTGCTGACACCTTATTCCTTCATATGGCTAGTGCCCTAAGGCTCCAAATTCAGATAATGAATGTATTATTAGTACACGTGTTGTTGTTACATGCCTTCAAGTCACATCTGAATCATCGGGTTTTTGTGGTACATGGTATGTTTAAGGAGTGGTTTTACCAGTTCCACCTCCTCCAGGGATTTTCCCTGGCCAAGTGGGGACTTGAGCCCAAGTTTCCTCAGTCCTAACCTGTCACTGTGTCTAGTACAACTCACTAGCTCTCTGCTAGTCCATATATGGTAACAGTTCTAGTTGTGTCTCAGATATTTACTTTGGCATCTTGTTTGTGTTCTTAAAACTACAAGTGCAATATGTGAATGTTTTGGAATCAAGCCATTTATTATTGCATTGATTTGCCTTTACTTTCTAGTACAGTATCTATGTAAGTGATCTAAATCTTTCTCCCTTTTCAAGTGCTTCATGCATTTCCTCACAGTATGAAATGCCTCCTTTTGCCATGGTTTTGGATGCTGTGAGGGATGGGAAGGTTGCAGCTGTGCCAAGAAATGTGACCTATCATGATTCACGGAGTCCTCCTTCACTTCCTGCTCACACAGCTAATGGACTGACTTTGACTTCTTCACAGGTGGTTGCATTTTGAATTAAATATTGCTCATGATTCAGTACAGAGTTGGGGAAATTCATGCCCATCAATATATAGCATTCATCTATCTGACATGCGGCTGAACTCTCAATTGAATTATAAGAGACTAGCCTCTTAACAAGAGTGATCACTTAATGCCAAAATTTGGAGAAGTTCTTTTCTGGACTACAGCTCCCAGAATCCTCCTGTTATAGTCCCAAAAGTAACTTTTCCAAGCCTTGGATTTAGTAACTAAGCTCTTGTTAAGGTATGGTTTCTTAAGTTCCCATTAATATTTGAATAACTGCTGCTTTGTGGTTCTTAATGTATTCTCTCTCTGATCAAGTTTAGCCATTTTATCAGGAGAAGTGAAAAGGGCAACAGGAAGGCATGATTTACACCCCATGATGCTGCATTTGTTCCATCACGTCCTAGGTGAAGAGTCATACATCCCCAGAATACGATGCCAGGTTGTCTTCTGATTTTAGGGATCTTAGGCAAAGTTATCCTCCACTTATTTTAGGGATTACCTGGTGGGTCCTGAATGTACCTGCTGACAGTAGCAATGCTGTAGCCAGCAACAGTTATAAATGGGTGCCAATGTATTAATTTTCCACAGTGCCCTGACTTTACATCAGAGGCATTATGGGAAATTAAAATGGCAAGCAGATTGTAAACTGGCATACCTGGTGTGAATGATTTTCTAGGGCAGGCATCACTGAGGCAGTACACTGGGGTCTCAGCAACTAGTCCATAGAATGCTATTGCTGGACTTACAGAGGTAGACGAGCTTTATTTGCAATGAAAGCTCATGCGGCTCTGTACAGAAATGCAGAAAATGCTAATCATGAGTGGTTTACTTTTCCTGTTTCTGACAAAATATGACTGCTAAAGTTACTGTCTCTTTCTAAGTTGCTTTTTTGGATGTTTCAGTGCATGCCACATGAAACACTCTATTTCTATTTCCTTTCAAGTTTTCTATTTCCTTACAGGCAATGTTTTTAATTTTGCCACTGTCGTGTCTCATTCACACAATGTTACTGCGGTGTGAGACAATAGTGCTTCTATCTTCTAACTGTCAAAAATCTATTACGGACAAAAGGACACAATAACTGTAGAATGGCTTCCTTTAGATTAGCACAAGGAGTCTTGTGTCTGAAAGCATCCTAAATCTAAAGAACAGCCAAAGAATTAATGAGGTTACAATTTCAAAGAACAGCTTGCCAGAGATTGTTCCATTAAAAGCCTGTTCAGCTTCATATGATGGGATATTCCCATGCACTTCTAGTTTAGAAGTAAATTATGAAAAAGTAGCGTGCAAAGATGGCATATGTACACAGCTTCATTGTTTACAGCAAATAGTTCAAGGGTCAAATTGTAATAAATCTCAAAACATTATATTTATATTGACAGAACCAAATCATTCTGAGTGGGAGAGTGATGCATTTGGGCAGATATGTATTTGTTGTACATTTTTACCAGCCAGAGAACCCAACATTTCCAGTGGATGTAACAGTGAAAGGAGGACAACACTGGTCTGGTAAGCTGGATTTTTCTTGCCTTAATGGGATTGCCTTTTTTAACTGACCATTTTGAGTCTGTGCAGATGAGACTTCATTTTGATCTTTCCTCTCCTTTAGGTTCCTATAATGCTTCATTTTGTCCACACATTTCTGGATGCCGAGGTCTAGTGATGGCAGAAAACCGAATTGAACTTGACATCACCGAACATGGTGTCTCAGTAACGCTGCAAATTCCAGAAGGGAAAACAGTAGTATTGGTAAATTTTGTTATATTAAAACCTATTCTGTCTTTAGACTGAAGAGGATTCCTTTCATCTGGATAGAAATAGTTTAGCTATAGTTAGTTTGTTCTAGTAACTAACTGTCTTGACTTACAGAATTCTCTACACAGGGAAGCTTGTCTGGCACCTATATTTTTTGCATTTTATGCACCAGGAAAAGAGCTGTTTATTTTTCCAGGCTTTTGACTTATGCTATATTTTCTGTATATTTCACTTATGCTATATTTCTGTTGTTGTTGTTGTTGTTTAACTGACATCTTTTATTATGGGTAGCTATATTTTGTATTAATCTTGGGTCATTGTTAATTGTCGTGGATATTTTTTTTAAATTTTACGGACATGATTGGATTAATACATGTGATATTTCTTTCTTCTTTACCATCAGTATGGACACAGCGTACACACCTTTTGTGCATGTGTAAATAAGATGAAAGTGTGTTTCAACACTTGTTCCTTGTATTTTCAGCTTTTTTAAAAAATTCAACGTCTGAAATAAATAGCTTCTTTTTCTTTTAAAGGAAAGTATCCTGGTTATTCCAGCAGATAGCTACAATTACATACTTCTTCACAAAGATACTGTGGACAAGTCAATTGATTTCATAAACCATTGTGGTGGAAATAATTTTTATATTAAGTAAGTTGCAGTATAAACCTATATGAATCTGTTTAAAAATAAACTCAATTGATTTCAATAGGATTTACTTCCAAGTTCATTTAGGATTTCAACCTTGGGCTCTTAATTTGCAACACCAAGTATTGCAATACTTGAGGATACCATTTTAATTTGTTCCCATCCTCTCTTGCACCACCCAAAATTTACTCTAGAGGGTTCCCCAACCATCCACCATGAATTTGGAGGAGTACAGGGCACTGCACAGTGGAGGGGGATGGCTCAAAATTAGTTTGCTGACAGATACTCCATCACTGAGCAAGACTTACGGTAGTTGGCACCCTATTATTTGTCAGCTGCTGTATATTTGTTTAGTGCTATTTTACAAATAATGGGTTCCTGCTGAAAGGGTGGTACAGTCTAAAAATAGACACAAGCGGAATTACAGTGGAAAGGAAGACAAACAGAGGTAGTATGAACAGGGAGAGGATGTGGAATTATTTCAAGGGTATGTGCTTCAGCAGAATGACGGTAGGCTTTGAGACCAGAAAGTTGTTCCCCTAATTCCTGGTAAAGGTCTGTCTTGATAAGGGATTTGAAGGGAGAGGTGGCAACACTTTATCTTGTGTATGGACACAATCAGGTTTGAACTGTTTTCCAGCAACTACATGAACTGGTAATTGTGAATCAGCCTAACCCTTTCCCATGGCCAGCCACACTGTTTTGGATCACTGGCGGGGGCAATTTTTTTTAACACAGGTAGGATCACTCCAGTTTAGTTTGATTTCTGATATGTATGTTCACCAGTACTGAATCAAAGCTGAGCTCATGGGTGTTTCCAACAATAATGCAGCATTATGTCACTTGGGCAGGAAGCCAATGAAGTAACATGTCATTTACCAATACACGAAAACAAAATCCAGCTTCGCTTGCCTCCTACAGAGAGGGTAACAGGAGAGGTACAGAGGGTGAACTTCTTTTTCCTTTTTCCTTACAATCCAGTGCTATGTCATTTGAATGGCATTGAACAATAAATGGGAAAAAATGCAGCTTTCCTCCATGGGGGCATGAAGGCTGAAAAGTAAAGAAAAACAGGCCAAATAGGGTCACTTTGAGGTGTGGTGTGGTGAATCACCTGATCCTTATGTGTGGATGGAAATATTATTTTAAATCTCAGACACATAACTTCACTGTCCAGTTGCTTCCAGAGGCATTCAGGGAGACCATTCCAAACAAAAGGGAAGGAAGGACAGAGGCATTTTGGAAAGCAGGATACCTTTGGGCAGCTCAAAATGGTACAGCTGGAAAAGTTGAGTTCATAAGGAAGTGTGTATCAGAAGAGGAGTGAAAGTGTGAAGGGCGCTGCCACCTGTGACTTTATTCAAAATATATTGGAGAAAGTATGCCACAGGCAGAAAGATTTTATTTCATTAAAAAAACCCACAGATTTTATTGAAGACAGTTCATAACGTTACATACATATAAATGAAGATAAAGTAAAAGCATTTCATTTTGAAATCCAGTTCAGAATAAAGCAGTTTAATATATCTATATACTATATGTTTCCTTTTACCAGCCCTGTGACTTCCTCAGAATTCTGTAGAAATTCAGCCAGGTCACTTGTGGCAGCTTACAACGATGGTGCACTGCCTTGCAATTGCCACAAGAATGGCGCCACCAGTCCTACTTGCAACCCTATGGGAGGGCAATGCAGCTGCAAACCAAACATCATTGGCCGCCGATGTAGCAGGTGCCAAACAGGCTATTATGGATTTCCATTTTGCAAACGTAAGTGCATTCACTAATAATTTCTAGAGAGGTCAGATATTGTATTACACTTACCTATTGTTTGGTTCTGTATTTGATTAAGTCTTTTAAAAGCATTTTCTTTAATATTGCATCACAGGCGTCTATGTAGAGCTTCTTAGTAAATGACAAAAGTCAATATTAGCATAGCTGTTTCATAAAAGAGAGCTTGTCTCTGATGGCAGAGCTAGGGCCAGGGGGTCAAATTCCCACTTTGCCTCTGAAGAGGAGAGTCAGCTGAGGTTACTTGGTGTTTGTCTGATGAACTGTGTGGATTTTGGGCAGGTTGCATGGTTCCATAGCGCCACCCAAAGGAGGAACTAGTAAATCATTTCTGGGTAATTTATACATACAAAAACCTGTGAGCCACTGTGAGATACAGGAAGCTGAACTAGATGGGCCCTTGGCCTGATCCTGCAGGGCTCTTCTTATGTTCTTATGTAATGCTAGAGCAGTCTTTCGGCGGTTTACAACATAATTCTGCCAACAACAATGTCCCTCAGTGAACTGGATGCTCATTTCACTGACCTCAGAAGTAGGCTGAATCAGCCTTGAGCCAGTTACCTGAATCAGTTGGGATTGAACTCAGGCTGTGAACTGAGGCAGTACTGCAGTTTAACCACTGTGCCACAGGGCATAAGTGTCTGAGTTTTTGTGAAAGCCCTAAGATTTGTTATCTGTTACCTAAGACTGTTTACACTAGAACAATGCATTAATTAAAGTGATAATGGGAGAGTCTGAATTATCCTGTCTCACCGTAAACCAATATTTGAATGAACTTTTTGCTCATGTTGTCTAGACCCCTTTCTCCTCCTCTTGTATGAGCCAACCAGAAAGTCTGCAGTTAACTGTTGTTTTCATACACAGTATATCACAGAAGTGAGTACACTCCCTCACGTTTCATGAATATTTTAGTATATCTTTTCATGTAACAACACTGAAGAAATGACACTTGGCTACAATGTAAAGCAGTGAGTCTACAGCTTGTATAACAGTATAAATGTGTTGCCCCCTCAAAATAATGCAACACACAGCTATTAATGTCTAAACTGCTGGCAACAAAAGTGAGCACACCCCTAAGCGACAATGTCCAAATTGGGCCCAAGTATCCGTTTCCCCTCCCTGATGTCATGAGACATGTTAGTTTCACAAGTCTCAGGTGTGAAGGGGGAACAGGTGTTATTGCTCTTACTCTCTCAGACTGGTCACTGGAAGTTCCACATAGCACCTCATGGTAATGAACTATCTGAGGATCTGAAAAAAAAAAGAATTGTTCCTCTACATAAAGATGTCCTACGCTATAAGAAGATTGCCAAAACCCTGAAACTGAGCTGCGGCACGGTGGCCAGGACCATAAAGCGGTTTAACAGGCCAGGTTCCACTCAGAACAGGCCTCGCCATGGTCGACCAAAGAAGTTAAGGGCCCCTGCTCAGCGTCATATCCAGAAGTGAGCTTTGGGAAATAGACATATTAGTGCTGTCAGCATTGCTGCAGAGGTTGAAGGGGTTGGGGGTCAGCCTGTCAATGCTCAGACTATATGCCACACACTGCATCAAATTGGTGTCCAGGGCTGTCATCCCAGAAGGAAGCCTCTACTAAAGATGATGCACAAGAAAGCCTGCATACGGTTTGCTGCAGACATGACTAAGGACATGGATTTCTGGAACCATGTCCTGTGGTCCAGTGAGACCAAGATAAACTTATTTGGTTCAGATGGTGTCAAGCATGTTTGGCAAAACCAGGTGGGGAGTACAAAGACAAGTGTGCCGTGCCTACAGTCAAACATGGTGGTGGGAGTGTCATGGTGTGGGGCTGCATGAGTGCTGCCAGCACTGGGGAGCTATAGTTCATTGAGGGAACCATGAATGCCAACATGTACTGTGACGTACTGAAGCAGAGCATGATCCCCTTCCTTCAGAGACTGGGCCGCAGGGGAGTATTCCAACACGATAACAACCACACACCTCCAAAATGACCACTGACTTGCTAAAGAAGCTGAGGGTAAAGGTGATGGACTGGCCAAGCATGTCTCCAGACCTAAACCCTATTGAGTATCTGTGGGGCCTCCTGAAACGGAAGGTGGAGGTGCGCAAGGTCTCTAGCATCCACCAGCTCTGAGATGTCGTCATGGAGGAGTGGAAGAGGACTCCAGTGGCAACCTGTGAAGCTCTGGTGAACTCTGTGCCCAGGAGGGTTAAGGCAGTGCTGGAATATAATGGTAGCCACACAAAATATTGACACTTTGTGCCTAATTTGGACATTGTCACTTGGGGGTGTATTCAGTGTTGCTGCCAGTGGTTTAGACATTAATGGCTGTGTGTTGTGTTATTTTGAGGGGACAGCACATTTACACTGTTATATAAGCTGTAGACTCACTGCTTTACATTGTAGCCAAGTGTCAATTCTTCAGTATTGTCACATGAAAAGATATACAGTACTAAAATATTTATGAAATGTGAGGGGGTGTACTACTGTGATATACTGTATACAGTTGTACTCTTTAAACACATAATTTAACAGTTAGGAGAGGTATAATTACTAATTACTAATTGTACTGATCACATATTAAATTTGTACAGTCAAGCCACAACATAAAGTTGGTAAGAGTCAAAGTAAGCTTTAGTAGATTTTTGACCTTTATTTAAACAAAACGTATTTACAGTGTTGTTTGTACATAAAATGGTTCTCCCAATCCCAGCATGCAGCTGTGGACGGCGCCTTTGTGATGATATCACTGGAAAATGTATTTGTCCTCCTCAAACTGTAAAGCCAAGATGTGAAGTGTGTGTGAGGCAACATTTCGGCTACCATCCCCTCACAGGCTGTGAGGGGTGCAACTGCTCAAGGAAAGGAGTAACAAATACAATGAATCCTGAATGTGATAAAGTTAATGGGCAATGCAGGTAAGTCCACAGTGTTAGACTGCATTTGGTCATTAAATGTTTGAACTTCTGCATTTTTTTCTTAAAAGGGTGGTAGTGGGGCAGGAAAACATGCAAGTTTCTTTAAAACACCTAGTTATTTTCTTGTAGTGTTTGATTAACTTGCAAAAAGTAGAATTTCCTAGCCACAATGAATACTTTCTGAAGAATAAAAATCTGGAACATCACATTTTAAAAGTGGATTTACAGATTGCCTGTGCCTAATGCAGGCACGTAACCAGCACCACAAAGCCTTTTGTCTGTTGGTCTAACCAGATGGCAATAAGGCTTGTGACAGTGAAGGTTAGCATGCTTTCCTGGGTACTTTTAGCCAGCCAGCAACCATTTGGTCAGCAGCTAGTCATTATATTTATTTATTTATTTATTTATTTATTTATTTATTTATTTAGTTAGTTAGTTAGTTAGTTAGTTAGTTAGTTAGTTAGTTAGTTCGTTCGTTCGTTCGTTCGTTCGTTCGTTCGTTCGTTCGTTCGTTTGTTCTTGCATTTTTATGCCACCTTTCTCCTAGTGAAGGGACTCGGTGTGACTTCACACATCATTCAAACAAACAAAATTAAAACAGAATACATGCAACATTAAAAACTGTTGAACATGATAATTTTAAAAGAGATATCTAAAATAATTTTTAAAAGGTAAAAGCATTAAAATATATTGAAAGACGATTAAAACAGTAGGTTGTCTAACTATATTAAAACTGGATGTTAAAAATGTGTCCAAAGAGAAAGGTTTTTGATTGTCACTGAAAGCACCAGGGCGGCTCTCCTCCCCTGATGGGGGAGGCATTCCATAAGCTGAGGCAAGCCACTCAGAAGGCCCTTTCTTAGTTCCTCATCAAATGTGCCTGTAAAGATAATGGGGCTGAGAGGAGAATCTGGAACAGTAGTTTCAATGGGAGTAAATAGATATTTAGTCCAGTTGCTTCTGCTAAAATGAATTTTTAGTTTTGCACAAGAGTGCTCTGTTCACTCATTGTTAGCAGTCATTATATACCCTAATAATAGTATTTGGGCTCTCAGCGAAACATTAAGTACATTGATTCTGAATGGGTTATATTGTTACAGAGATACAGTATTCAGTCTTTTCAAATAGACTGTAACTCAAAGTCCTAATTCAATGTGAAAATTTGTTTTAATTATCAAGATACATGTGCAGTGCACGTAGTGATAAGGCACACTGTGTCTCTCCCAAGTGTAGTCTTCTTATCTTATGTGTCTTATGTATATTTCAATTGGAACATGGAAATGTGTTAGATTTTGCATGCCTAGGAAAGTCATATGCACATCCTGCAATTAGGACATTCAACTTTAAGTTTATTTTGCCTACCTTAATAATTTCTTAAGGTCAAGCTACCTGTAGCCTTAGTGACTACAATGCCCATTGTGTTTTTCAAGAAGCAGTCACACAGAGAACTGGGCATTTTGCACAATACTTGTGCAAAACACACCCTGCTTACTCTCTAGTCACATAAGAAGCCTATTCATGGAACTGCTAGAGATATGTGGGGGAGATCATTTATGCTGAGTATCATATATGTGGTTGTGATATTCCCCCAAATAGCCAGACTAAGTTTTGGACTAAGGTTACCACATTACCATCAACATAGGTCTGTCATCAGGCTGTCATATGGCTCTTCAGGGGCATGGGTTCGGATCCCACCACTGCCACAACTTATGTTGCGCACCCCCAGTGTCCCTAATTTGTTTCCCTCAAACCCATGTGCACCTTTGGACACGACTTGCTTATTTCTCCTTCACCAACTGACACCAGTGGATCTTTATCCACACTTTACCAATAATGTTGCATAGACACGTGTTGTCAAATATAACTGATTATTTATTATTTGGTTGTTGAATCACACAGGTAGATTCATAGATGTTTTATTATGTTGCACTCATTAAACTTGGATATTAAACATGTTTATTTGTATTACTTCACATCAATCACTGTAATAAGATCTGATGACTGTCTATATATTTTATTATACTTCTATCCTTTAACTATCCTTTAACACATCAACCAACTACACCAACTTTCCAATCCCTCTCATAAACCTTCAAAACCTCCTCTCTCCTTCTCTCTCAGTCTCCCAACTCTCCCCCTGCCTCCGCCTGCCTGTCCTCTCATAGGCTCCAGCTCTAGAACTCCACATGATGGACAGATGGGACATAGGCACTCCGCCACAACCATCAACATAACTAAAGTGTCAGGCTGTGTCACATGGCACAAAATCCTTACAATATGGAACTATTACAATAATGTAATTCATATATTTCTAGTACTAGCTTGGAAATATGCAAACAAGCTATCTATTAAAGGCACGCAGGACAATGTGAATAATGTTGCCTTCCACTCATAAATTATTATGAGCAATCAATTGAACAAAGATACACATGGTATTTGCTGATGCCTGAGACACATTTCTTATTTACATAAACCAAGAGCCATACCTTCCCAAGAGTATAACACCGATTTAGAATAATGCATTTTAAGCATCCAAGATATGTTTGATTTCTAAGATTTTACCCGGCACTGTAAAACTGAATGAACCTCACTATAGACAAGCTGTTTCACATATTGCCTGAAATCCTGTTGCTTAGCATAGTAAATCACAACTAGAATAGGAACATGGAGTCACTGGGGATTTGGTGTATCAACTCCTTTAGGTGCAATTCATTTAGTGGGCCTACTCTGGTTGCAACTGACTACACGAAACTGCAGGATTTCAGCCTCTATTTTTTCCTGAAAATAATAATAGTCATCTTTTTTGGGTTTTTTGGGCAATATGCTTAATCTTCCCTTCCAGCCTTAGCACTGTTTTCCCATTGTATTTATTTTATTTATTTATTTATTTTATTTATATCCCACCTATCTGAATCACATAGGACCACTCTAGGCAGCTTACAACAATGACAATTTACAATAAAAAAATTGTAGTTCAGCCTATCATCTTTAAACTCTTATAGATAATGTATATGTATCAGAGAGAGATGCATTGTTTTATATGGGATTTTCTATGGTTGTGAAATGTCATTTTGAAATTTTGAGATACAGTATAAGTAATTTGTGAATGTACATAAATAAATAATAAATAATCTGTGTATTAGAGTGCACATATGGCACAAAAATTTTGTCGCTTCCTAAAAGCAAACCTTCAGAAATGATTCTTGGGCATTTGTTTTCATTGAAGATGCCGTCCAGGTATATCAGGCCAGCGATGTGATCGGTGTGCTCCTGGTTCTTACGGCTTTCCAAACTGCAAACCCTGCAAATGTAATAGAGGAGGAACAGAACCAAATGTTTGTGATCCACAAACAGGAGTGTGCCTCTGTAAGGTCAGGTGCTTTCATATTCAAAAGTCGGGGTAGTTATCATTGTTAGCAGTTTGTATCTAATTTGGAAGTTGCCATTCCCATAATTTCATGAGAAGTAATTGCCAACAAATATTAATTAGAATCATAGGATTACCCTTGCCTGAGAGATACTTCTAGAAATCAAATATGCTTTTAAAATACAAGTCGTGTTCGTCAGTTTTCCAAGGAGGATTCTACCTTGTATGATGCAGGTTTGCAGTTGAGTGTTTGATGGAAATATGTGGTAACAGTGTTCCTTCTGGATCACATGCTTCACCAGGCTCTCCCTATTTCACTCTCAAACCTCAGTGGGATTCTGCCATTAGGCACTAATTGAGCAGTGAAGAAGGATCCTTAAGCAGAAAGAGATTTTGGTTGATAAAGTATCTTAGGCTTTTACAGTGTGGCAGGAGAGCCTACATCTGTTGTCTTGGTGATAAATGCGTTACTGCTCCAACAATGCCCAGTATATTTTTAGGATAATATACTAAAAATATTGGTGGAATTAAGGAGAAGAGCAATGTTCCCTTTAAGCTGTGCATGTGCAGATGTGCACAGCTAAGCCAGTGCTTCTGCCCATTTGCTTCCGTTTGCTGCCGGAACCCCGCAGATCCAGGGCGGAGCCCCCATGCTGCACTCTGGAAAATTAGAGGAAGAGATTGATTCTTAGATTCATTGCAGTTGTCCAAGTTATCTGTTGAGGGCTCAGTGTGTGTAGCAGGAGAGTCTCCGGAGCTAAGTTATCAATATTACTCAGTTGCAATCCCAAACTAATTTCATTTCGGGTATATATAAAATGTTGATCTTATGAATTAAGAGTTCATTGCCAGATTGTAATAGTGCTTCCAGACAACCATTTCCAAGAGACATAGTCCAGAGTGTAGATTTCATTAGTTTGTAACATGATTTATGCAACTGAATATCAGCACCACATCTGTTTTTCCTTACCAGCATACATGTTTCGGCTTGCTTTAAAGCAAGTTATCTCTCTCTTAAGAACATGGAAATCATTTTTTTTCTTCCTCCCTCAATTGACTTCACTGTTCAGACACAGGTTTCTTTTCTGTCATCATTCTTGCCACAATAGCCTGATGGTCAGAGTCAGAACCAAAGCACCAAGTGTAGAAGCACATGAGAGTTTTGTATTATTAATTGCCTTGTTTGGGTGACTCTTTTGCAAATATTTACAACTGATGTGGGTTGCTTGATGACTTTTATCTTTGGAAATTCTAATATGGATGGACCTGATCCACACCTTCTCTGGACTAATATGTACATGGATCAGAGTGTAGTTATCTACTAGACATCATACTTTTTCAATATTCTAATGTGTCATGGTAATTAGAGAGCTGGACAAGGACTAAGAAGACCTGGATTCAAATCTCCATCTGATCATAAAGTTCACTAGTAACTTTGAGTCAACCATACTGTTTTAGTCTGACCTATTTCACAGAACTATTATGAAGATAAAAGTAGGGGAGAAGCTAGCAGTGCATGTCATCTTGAAGGAGAGGCAGTCATAAATGTAACAAATAAATATGAAATAATTTTAATCTACTTTTGACTCAAAATGTATCAAATTTCATTGAGAAATTTGTATTTGACAGCAGATAAATAAAGAAACAAATACTTCAGGAGAAAATACATTTTCAAAGCTGGGATTTTGCAATAAAATACATTTTAGACATACATTTTGAGAAAATATTGGTAGAAATAAGAGCCAGTGTGCAAATATCCATACAGGCTTGAAAAATGTTGATACATGTAGAAACAGGACAGAATAAGCTTGTAAAGCTGAGTGCATGCAAAAGCATCACAAACCAGAAAGAGATTGCTTTTTCATATTGTTACTTTTTACCTGATAAAGATCCTTGGCGTGCTACGCATGTTCAGTGTGAAACAACCCAATGACTAAAAGCCATAAAATTGTACGACAACCTTCGGTAGAAGGTTGCTTTAACAGAGTATGGGCTTAATATTGGTGGACTCACAATTTTTTGCATCAAGAAGACAAATGTGTAAATATGCCACTGGCTTAACCATTTCCTTTCAAAAGGAGACTCACTTCACTTGAATGTGGGCTTCTATGTACTGAAAAACAAGCCCATGAGCAATGATTTATATTACTTGTCCATGTGTGTTACAGCTGTTTTCATGTGTATATTACTGCAGGAAATGTGGAAACATTTAATGACTTCTTACAACTGAATTATAGGAGAATGTGGAAGGTGTTCAGTGTGATATGTGCCGCTCTGGATCATTTTATTTGGACTCTGCTAACCCAAAGGGTTGCACCAGTTGCTTCTGCTTCAGCGCAACCAATGTTTGCCATAGTACAAATAAAAGCAAAATTAAGGTATGATTTCTGTAGGTTGTTATTTCTGGCTAAGAGCAGAACTAAGGAAGATCATGGGTGTTATGTGCTCAGATTTCTTGTTATATTAAGTTGAAAGCAGCTATGGAATTGAGCATTAGGTGAGAACTTTGGTATTCCACATAGATATTCCCTCCCCCCATTCTAAACTACCTGATGCCTGAAGATGTTATTTGCCTTCTGGGGAAAAATAGTTAGGCTTCTTTTAACTTATTTGGAAACCAGCAGCAAATCAGTCACGGATCTCCTTCTGGTTCATAAAATTATTGCCAGAAGTTGACTTACTCCAGTTATTAATTATTCCATTTTAATGCCTGTTGTTGGAAGTAGAGGTATGTGTCCATGCACATTTTTACAGGTTTGTTATTCCTTTACCCTGTATGTTGTCGTAATTCCTTAGAAAAATGGTATATCTTCGTGGAATGCACATTGTCCTGCTTTTTGCTATGAAGAGATGGGGGAAGTTTTGGACACCACTATAATGCCCAAGGCTATATGCTTCACTTGTCACGTTGGCATTCCTGTGGCCCCACCCCAACCAGACATATAGTTTATTAGCACTTTGCTTTTGAAGTGGAATACTGAGCTGCACAAGGAGAAATTCATTGCATGATTTTCCAGATTCTCAGTTATATGATTGCTTCACCAACTCCACCCTGTGGTGCTTCACATGCTTTGAAGTACAACTCCTATCACCTCCGACCATAGGCCATTCTAGCAATGTATCTGAAGGGCTCCAAGTTGGGAAAGACTTCATTGTTCTACTGATATAGTTGGTGTGTTGTAGTGGGGAACATCATGTCAGTGATGCTGGAAGCAGGTCACCATGGGCAAAGAGATGATCACTAACTTAAGATGGTTTGTTGAAGCATGCAGTGGCTGCTGCTGCTCCTGGCAAAAAACCCAAACAAACCAGAAGACCTTCTGAAGTGGAGCCAATAAATTTTTCCTTCAGGAGCCATGTGGTTGTGCCCAGCTATTATGTTCTGCGGTATTCAGTAACAGAAACTTTCTTAGCATCTCTTCTCTCTTTTGCCATTAGTTTGTTGATATGAGGAACTGGCTTCTGGAAGCTGTGGATAGTGGCATGAATATCCCTGTCACTTTCAACCCAAGCAGCAACAGTGTTGTTGCTGATGTCCAAGAATTGCCTCCCTCTGTGAGCAGCTTGTACTGGGTGGCACCATCCTCTTACTTGGGAGAAAAGGTGTGTGACCTTTCAAACTTCCTCTTTCGTTTGATTGCCCTAGGTCAGTTTCAAAGATTTCCTTTCCTTATAGAGCCTCGTGGCGCAGTGGTTAAACCGCTGTACTGTAGCTAAAACTGTGCTCACAACCTGGGGTTCAAATCCCAGGTAGCCGGCTCAAGGTTGACTCAGCCTTCTATCCTTCCGAGGTTGGTAAAATGAGTACCCAGCTCGCTGCGGGGGGGGGGGGGCAATGTGTAGCCTGCATAATTAAATTGTAAACCGCCCAGAGAGTGCTTGAAGCGCTATGGGGCGGTATAAAAGCAGCACGCTTTGCTTTTTGCTTTGCTTTGTTGTTTGAAATGTTTCTGCTTGCTTTTTTACCCTGGTGACTGGGGTGGATTTCCTTACTTTTTGCTGTCTCTCCTGATGGCACTTTGTCTTGTGTTTTCATGTTATTCATATTCAGTATATCAAAGTATTAACGTCTGGTAGCTAACAACCCATGATGCTAATAAAAAAGCATTTTGAAGACACACGAGAGGGAGGAGTCTATGCCCCTTTTCTCATCCCTTTACCTACTGTACTTCCATGGAAACTGTGCGGTTAGTGCTGGAAATCTCATTGTAAGGACCAAAACAATGAAATCATCATGGTTTTAATACTTAGAAACATTGCTGAAATCTCCCATAACTATAGTCACCTTCTCTTTTAATATGCTTTCCAGCTTTCCTCATATGGCGGCTACTTGACTTATCAGGTCAAATCCTTTGGATTACCAAGTGAAGGCATGACTCTACTAGAAAAAAGACCTGATGTGCAGCTAACTGTAAGTAAAATAACAGAATCATGGAATCATAAAATAAATGAGTGGATGGGGCCTATAAGGCCATCAAATCCAACCCCTTGCTCAGGGCAAGAATCCAAATCAAAGCAGATCTGACAGATGGTTATCCAATTTTCTCTTGACCACCTCCAGCATTGAAGCACTCACCATATTCCAAGGTAGTTGGTTCTATTGTTGTGCTGCTCTAACAGTTAAGAATTCAGCCTAAATCTGGCTTACTGTAACTTGAGCCCATTATTATGTGTCCTGCACTCTGGGATAATCAAGAACAGATCCTGTTTCTCCTCAGAGGGACTACCTTTCAAGTATTTGAGAAATGCAATCATATCTCCCCTCAGTTTTCTGTGCTGAAGGCTAAACATGCCCGGTTATTTCAGTCTGTCCTCAAAGGGCTTCATTTCCAATCCCCTGATCATCCTCTGGACTTGCTCAAAATGTTGCTGGTAAATCTAGGAACAAAAATTCTTTATGTGAAATTGCATTTAAGAAGTGTATGCCTTCTTCAGATAATATTTTTCTTCTGGGTTTGTATCTGGGGAGAATGAACACTCACCCTACACATTCAGATTTATCTCTTGTTTCTCGTTTGATAACAGTGCTATTCAGAGAAATGAGAGCCTGAAATGTGTTTGTCTGAACATTCCATACAGATTACTGTGGGCAATAATAAGCAAATAAATCAGCTAGATAGATGAGTTTAGCTTGTAGGAAAGGGACATCCCATTTTCAAGAAAACCTCCGATTTTCTAGTTTGTCCATTTATTATTTCTTGCAGGGGAGGAAGAAGGGGAATAATTGTGAGCCTAAAGACTGATCCTAATCTATTCTTCCGCAACTGAGTGCAATATTCATTATGGGTTCATGGGAGTTGTAGTCCAAAACATCTGGAGGACGCCTGATTGTTTAATTATGTCTCCCCAATGCCAATAAAGCTTTTACACTATTTCTGTGTTATAATTTTCTAAAATGATGCAAAACTATTAATGTTGCACAGTATAAAAAAGATATGTAGTTTAATGTTAATCTCATTTCTTTTTTTTGAGATGTAATAACATCAGAAGTATTTTTGAAGGTTACGTTAAAAAGCAAAAAAAAAAACTTATATGGCAGGACAAGTTTTATTGTGGAATAAGCTTTCACAAAACAGTATCTTCTTCATCAGATGCAGGAAATATAATTCTAAATTGTTTTTATGTATGGACATAGTGGTACAGAAGATGAGGGTGGGATTATAAACAGTCAAACAGGAAGAAAGTGAAATGCAGAAACGTGCACAAAGTAACAATGTCTCTCATAGTGGGAGATTATTTTGCTTTGGGGTTTGTTGTCCATGTCCTTAAAACTTTGTGGAAGTCTACATTACTGCTCTTGGTTTATTAAAATGCTTACTTTGTGAGTTGCTTAGAGCCTCGCTGTTGGGGGGGAATAAGATATAAGATTAATAGGGAAGCATGTTACTGCTGCATGTAAGTGCTGTACTGATGTTGGAATGGTATTACTTTTGCATAGGGACAGCAAATGAAAATTATCTACGTGGATCCTAACAGTCCTTTGCCTGACAAACATTATTACGGATCAGTTCAGCTCCTAGAGGTAAGAAATCGAAGAACTCACTTGTGACATTCCCCCCCACCCCACCCCACCCCTGTTTTATGGCAAAACATATTGAAACGCCCTTACTTCAAAGCATGTTTCTCAAGGCTGCAATCTTCAGTAATCCTACTAGTAAATTAAGCCTCATTGATCAAAATGGTGTGTGAGAGACCAATTTTGGGGGAAACCAAACATCTTCCTTTTACTACCTTGCCTACTCCCCATGGTGTGAAATAAGTTGATTCTGATTCCTTCCTGTTCATTTAGACCAGTATTTCTAGAGTGTTGTTGTTTTTAATTCCATCAGTAGACACCTTGATTTCTTTCTCCCCCCCCCCACTATAATGTAACATTGCATTTCATATCCTCATTGTTAGTGCCCTTTTGCCCTCACAGCCTGCCTCCTGCGTGCCTTTTTCATGTCCATTTGTCAGTCGCCTTTCCTTCCAAACACAGCTTCCGGCATGGTTAGAGGAGGGCACTCTGTGAGCAAAAGCATGCACCTGCTGGCATTCCTTTCCTCTTTTGTCATTTGCTTTCCTGGGCTTTCCTTATTTCACTTTTTTTTCCATGATGGTGCCATCTTTCTCTTGCTGCAATGGGTATCAGAAATTAGAATGATGGACGTGGAGAAATGGAGGAGGTAAAGGACGAAGGCAAGTGCCTATAGCAGTATCATCAGGAGTATCATCTTCACACACGTCGACAGACATATAGCCACCAGAGTAGCAAAATATTCCACAATGAGTATCTGTGGTCAGAAAAGGAGCTTTGGAACAAACTATGATTTACTGCCAGTCCTCCTCCACTTTAGTGCAGATTTGGTAGATCATTGGGCGTTGTGGGTGTTGCCACCAAAGTAAGCTGGGACAAGGCAAGCATGCATTATGTGGGTCATGAATATGTCCAGGAAGTAAAAGAAAACCAAAGCCATTCATTCATTCATTCATTTATACCCCACCCATCTGGTCTATAAGACCACTCTAAGCAGCATTATGAATTCCTCCTTTAGGTATTGTCGAAAACACGCATAGTATTTTTGCTGTTCAGATGCAGAGTAAGAGAATAGTGTTTTTAGTTGCAGTAAAGCTTTCTTGGGAATCCAGTTGCTGCATGGAAATCTGATGCAGGACCGACAGTCATGGTGTTTAGTTTTTGAATTTAGTTGTCTCCATTTGCTTTATGAATACATCTGAAAATAAAAAGGTGTTACAGAGCTGCCCTGCTGCTCTGATGCCTTTTCATTCATCCAGAGAGAAAACGCATTTTGTGCTATCCTGGGCTTTCTCACATTTAAGGGAAGAAAGAATTATATAATACTCTTGAAAAGCTAAACTGTGAAAATGGCATCAAATTATTTTATATTCTGGTGAAATAGTTTCCCCGCAATAGCATGCTATGTGTACAGTCAGGCAGCTGCTTGCCTTTATCACCTGAAAGTTAAAAGTCAAGCTATGTTTTTGTCTCATTCATGCCTGGACTCGAAAAGTAAAGGTACAGTCTGCTTTCAGTTGCACAGGTGCTCATTTGAGGCCATTCCAAACGGATCATGTTTTCATGTGTGAGATCTTTCCTTGGCTTGTTAGAGGCTGAAACAAAGATGATCTACAAGAGCTCTGCTCTGATCTATGGATCCTTACTTAGGGTTTCTCAAATGTATCTAAAGTTCTAGCAAAAATGTGAGTAGTGTTCTGACTTGAACTGCCTTGTATTGCATTTAATACCATAATACTTGCATACTGATTTCAGCTCACAGCAACCCTTTCCAGGGTTTTCTAGGTATAGAGTACTAAGAAATGATTTTCCATTCCTATCTGCTAGGGCACTTGGGAACAGTGAAGTTTTCCCAAGACCACACAAGCTGGCTCTTTTCATACAAGGCACAGGGAGGAATTGGTCCTCAGCCAGGTGCTCCATCTGGCTAACCTATCCAGCCAGATCCTATGGAAAAGTATTTTTATTCACATCCTGAAGTCATTCTCCCTGACTGATGTGCAAAGGGAGAAAGTAATTAAGATTTCAAGAATGGGTTTTAGAGCTCCTTCTACAATACGCTATCTCCTGCAATATAAGCTTTTGCGTATTCCAGCTGAAGTATTCAGGACAATACTTGTTAGGTGTGTAAAAATAGCATCATAGCATGGAAATGGATGTTGTTGTTTAGTTGCTCAGTCACATCCGAATCCTCGTGACCCCACAGACCAGAGCATGCCTGGCCCTCCTGTCTTCCACTGCCTCCCAGAATTGTGTCAAATTCATGCTGGTAGCTTTGATGACACTGTCCAACCATCTCATCCTCGGTCGTCCCCTTCTCCTCTTGCTTCACATTTTCCTATCATCAGGGTCTTCATCATCATGAGATGGCCAAAGTATTGGAGCCTCAGCTTCAGGATGTGTCCTTCCAGAGAGCACTCAGGGTTGATTTCCTTTAGAATAGAGAGGTTTGTTCTTGCAGTCCAGGGGACTCTCAAGAGCCTCCTCCAGCACCACAATTTATAGGCTAGTCCAAAGTAAAATTGTGTTTGGTTCCTTATCTCTCATTTTCAGGTAAACTTTTTAGAAGTTGGAATATAAACAATAAAAGAGGAGTTTGCAACAAAATGTTGCAGTGTATGGTCTTCTAGCTGGCCATTATGCCATACCCTTTCTCAAGATAAGCCTTTTGCCTAATAGAGATGCGCTGTCAGAAAACATTGTTGTTATGTGCCATCAGGATCCTAATAAAAAACTCTGATAGGGTTTTCTAAAGATGTTTAAGGAGTGGTTTGCCACTGCCACCACCCCCCAGTGAGTTTCTAAGGCTGATAAGGTATCCTGTGTCCAACTCGAATACTCTGTCTACTATACCACACTAACCTTCCATCTTTATTCCCCTGTCTAAACCCCACTAATCATTTGGACTATAAATCCCAAGATTCTTGACTATTGATTATGCTGGCTGTGAATGATAGGAGTTGAAATAAACAACATTTGAAGGGCATGTGATTCAGGCAGGCTAGTGTGTGGTATGGTGTCCTGTTTCATTCCATCTGCTTATGCACTATTATGTTATCTAAACCACATAAAAAGTATTATGCTATCTAAACCACATCTACCAATAAGTAGAGAACTGGTAGACACGGCTTCATCCTCTTGTTTCCATGTCTATTGATATTTCTGAGTATAGCACAATTGCCTTTCTAATTAGTTGCTGATATGCATACTGGAAATGAAAATCATAGAACACATATCTTTACTTCTGTACATTTGTAAGTCATTCTTCTAGCATTTTTTTTTCTTTTAAGCTCTCAGCACCAGTTTGTCTTTTTTTTATTCTCCCAGTTTTGCAGATAAGAGATCAGAGCATTCAAAAGTTGCATTTTTGGATTACAGCTCCACAGTCTCTGGCCCTCAAGGCCAGTGGCCATTTTGACTAGAAAACTGTGGAGGGGTTCTGGCACCAAACTGTAACTTTTCCAAGCTCCACCCAAGATATTATATTAGATTTACTTTCAGCATAGACATCCCTTTTTCCCCTGTATAATATTACTGCGCTGACCAGATTATGAACAAAATTCTTCTGAGAGTCAACTTTAATTGTATTTTGCATGTGCAGGGAAACTTCAGACATGCAAGCAACAATAGCTTGGTTTCTCGAGAAGAGCTGATGATAGTCCTGTCTAGACTTGAGGGATTACGAATCAGAGGCCTTTACTTCACAGAATCTCAGCGGTTAAGTTTGGGCGAGGTTGGTCTGGAGGAAACCACCAATACAGGAAATGGCGATGTTGCTTATGCCGTAGAAATTTGCTCCTGCCCTCCTGGATATATGGGTGATTCATGTCAGGTAGGAGATTTTCTTTGCTCTGCATCATCCTTAGAATATTGCTCATGAGATAAAGTACTGATTTAACTAAGGCAAAAAGAGGTGGTTATTTACATTGATTAGACCTTAATGTGTAGCATATATATATTTATAACGTACATTGGCAGTTCAGGTGTATATTTCATCTTCATTGTATAATTTACATTGACAGTTCAATGGTATATTTTATTTTATGTTGTTTCCTTGTAGAAATTGTGTATTATTCTGAGACAGCTTGAGTTTTAGAATATTGTAGCACCTGTCCTTCATTTTCATTCATTCAATATAGGTGTGAATCAAAAACTGGCCATCCACACAAATGTAAATAGGGGGGAAATCTTCAATTCATTGTGATGGTAGTGCCTGACAATTAGTAAGCACAAGAAGACTTTCTTATTTTCTGTAATCAGCCCTTCTTGGCACTGTTTTCTGCCCCAGCCCTCTGAAGCAGGTTTTGAGGGTGCATCAGCAGGGAGGAATCACAGAGGGAATCACTCCCCATCCTGAATTTCTCCGAAATCAGTCAAATCCGCCTAGAGTGGTCACAATTGACTAGATAGGCGGGGTATAAATGAAATAAATAAATAAATAAATAAAAATAAATCACCCTATAGAATACTGGCCAGTGCACTCTATCGACAGGAACAACCATAAAACACTTTAAGGAAAATCAATACAAACAAAATTTAAAGTTGAGCAGATTAGACTAACAGAAAAACTTGACATCGCTTCAGAGAAACATACATGCAGCGCTTGGCCTTTTCATGGAAGCAAACACATATTTCACAATTCATCTAATTTGATCTTCAGTTACCAGTCAGTTGCCGTGACTATGCATTCTAGCTCATTCCCCCCCCCCCTTACCTCTACCACTGGACATGATTGTTGACCACCTCCAAGGTGGAGGCAGCAGAGAGTTCTTCTTCCATCATGGTCTCCATAAATGCCAAGCTTCCAGAGCTGCTTGAACGTGAGCAAGAAAAGAAAGAGTGCCAGCTGCATCCTGTCCTGCCTGTCCACCAGAGTGTGTGTTTTCTCTCCACCAGCCCCTCACAAAGTCCAGTCTCTGCCCAAACCCAAGTTCCTGTCACTGGGGTCAAGCTACTCACAATCTGCTGGTGGTGTCAGGTCTTCAGCACAGCTCTGAGCTACTTACACCCTTCAAGGGAGGGTTTTAATGCCGGCTGCTTAGTACTGTCTGAACCTCTGCTGCTCCTTCTGGCACTTGTGTCTCCTGCACTTCTGTTGGCTTGGGGTGGGAACCAGATGATCACTGAGGTCTCCATGGGGTTGATGCTGAGTTAGTGATATTGGTGGGCTGAAGACTGGAGCTCCTCTGTCCTGTCTTCTTCCTACTCTGCCCAGACCTACCCCAGATAGTAGGTCACCTCCTCAGAAGCACAGAAGATAGGGTGCCGGTCCTCTTTTGCTTCTCCCCAAACTTTGCCCGCTGTCCCTGGCCTGTCATCAAAATGGTGTCTCCTTCTTCCTCTCCCACATTATCCCTGGCCCCTGCTGGTTTGGTCTTGCCCCCTCCACCTCACCCAGCTGGGACTCATCATCCGCCCACTCCTCCTCCCCACTTGGAGTCCACCCTTCCCTCCTTGTGCCTCCTGGGGCCTGGGTGCTGGAATTTCTGTCGGACCCTCTAGAGGTCAAGATGGCCACCCAACTAGGGGCATCCAGAATGACCACCTCCCAACATGACAGCATAATTTTGTTTAGCTTTGGGTTGAGGTGAGTCCCCCAGTGAGATGAGACTTGGGACACCTTATGGGGCCTGTGTAGGACTGAGAAGAGTCATGCTTACTAAACTTTCTCGTCTTCCATTAAAAGGTCCAGAACCTTGCCACTTGTTCCATTTGCTACATTTGATAATCCTTGAAGTTGATGTTCACATCTGTCTGTATTCTTCTTCAGTTCTAATTATGATACTGACACTTCCTGAATGTCACTTTTTAAAATGTGTTCAGTGGTTATTTCAGACAACCTTTACAGTGTATTATACGAAATATTCAATTGATCAACATGCTGAGGCTTGCACAAGTTGCAGGAAGTAAATTCTTTCCATTCTTTTTCCTTCACACATATAACATTTCTCTTTTTAAATCTTTGGTTGGTCAGATTAAAAAAATACATAGCCCAAAAGAAGCCATGGGACTACTCACGCAAGTAGCCCCCACATCCTACACATTACCACATAATTACTCAGCCTATGCTTTGCAGTTCTAACTGTCTAGGATTGTCTGACTGTGTTAGGCAGGGGAAAGGCGATACCTGCCACACCTTAATTCAGCTATGCGCTCATTTGCAGGCTTTACAAAGTGGTTCATTAACCTTAGGAACTGCTGTGTTGCACAACCTGACTCTTGTATAAAGTTTAAAGGAGGGGCATATCACAGATTAGTCAGAAGCAGAACAATCAGAAGTAGCATAAGCAAAAGGACGGCATAGGGAAAAGAATCTTGCATATGAGAAGCACAGCCTAAAGCTAAGGAAAAGGATGGCTGGAATGCCAAGACCGGGCAGCCTAGGGTGGCTAGTGCTGTGCATCAGCCTGAGGCTTTGTTTGGTATATGCTACTCAACAGAGGATGGTGTTTCCTCATCTTCCTGGCCAAGGGCAACACCATCAACATGACTGGAATTTTAAACCAAGAGAGGTAAGGTGTGTTCTCTTCCTCCTTCGCCTCCATTTAATTTGTTTAGTTAGAATGTTAAAGTGTAATGCAGAGCTTGGGGGCTACAGAAGCTGGTCTGTTTATTTTTTGGAATATATTGTGTTCTAATATCAAACAGAATATCTGCTATGAAGGTGTTGCTGTTATTCTGGGAATCGACTGCTTATGCTTAATCCATTAGCTGAACAGTTCTGTAAGTAGTTTAAGAAGCTAATTTAGTCAATTTCTTTTCATGCTGAGGTTTGCAATCTTTATTCCAAATGCAGAAATAGGTATTCTTTAAGGTTTACTTTTTCTGTTGCATGGAAGGGTTGACTGCAGTATTCAAGAAAACAGAGAGCAAATAGTTTGCTGTCAGCGTGTCAAAGTAGGCATGCAATACATTTATGATGGGACGTGATGTATGGAAGTTGTCCTACATGGGCATGTTACCTGTGCAGTAGACTTTAGCTTTCTTTAAGGCATAGGGGGGAAAAAGATTTCTGAGTGTACATAGAAACTATCGTCTGCTTTAGAGTCATGCCATAAATGTTACATGAGTTGCCATGTTAATTCATTTTAAACTGATTAATTCCTATTAATTTGACATGAGTAATCTGCTTGAATTGATTTTGAATTGGGTAATTAGTAGCTCAAATTCAGCAGGCTAATTTTACAGTGCTCCATAAGGGTACCTATGCCAGGTTAACAGTGCAATATGAATGGCACCAGCTGAAACAAATACAGCAATACAACTATTCACATAGAATTATTTAGTTAGTCTATGTTTTTTAATGTTTTTGTCCTCACAGTAGTCCAGAGACTTCCATGTTTTGATAGCTGAGCTTTGACTGATATTGATGGCGTTGGCCAATGGTAGACTGTGAGGCTGGGGGAGGGGGTCTTACAGCCAAGTCTCCTTGTTCCACATCAAGCTGTAAGTGCTAGATGGGCATCAGTTCAGTATCTAAGGATATCATTTTTGACAGTTCCATCTCTCAGCCCCCCTTTTTTTCCTTTTCCTTTTTTCTCCCCTCACTTTTTTTTGCCTTTTAATGATTCTGATTCCCAAAATGCTTTACAGTACTTTGACTTTTAGCTGAAAGAGAAAAGAGTTGTGTTGTTACTTAAATGCTTCTAGTCAAAGAACATTCTTTTCATGCTTTGCCTGTCTTTGGGACAAGCCTGTACGTACAAACTGTGCTTCATATTATAGAAGTCCTCTCATTGCCTAAACATCATATCCTCAGGTTAGGAAATCAGGATGAGTTAAGAGGGTGATATCACAGCAAATGTACTGGGCAGTTAAACTATAAATTAATTCAGGTGTCAGGTAAGCCATAATGAAGAAACCAAGCTTTCTTGAAGCATGGTTTAAAAACCCACCGTGAGCAGTATATTATATACTTTTCTATAAATGGCATTTAAATAACTATTCTGGAAATTTTTTCTGTAGTCTATGAAACATGTTCAACTGAAGTGTCTCTCAGAAAGAATCCTTCTTGATATATAGCTTTCCCCCCAATGTTCAGACATTTAATGGAGGTAGGAAACATGGTCATATTCAGACAACCATATGCTGTACAGTATTAGTAAACTAAAAAAGCTTATTAAGTAAGTGAACAACTCAGGAAGTTTCCAATTATGTCTCCAACAATCCTTTCTTATACAACAGAAATGCAGCCCTGGATTCTATCGTGAGAACAGTGGTCTGTTCAGAGGACGATGCCTTCCTTGCAATTGTAATGGAAACTCAGATAGATGCCTGGATGGTTCTGGAATTTGTGTTGTAAGTAATAATATCAAACATTGTTGAAGCTTACTACAGTTCTTAACTATTAACCAGTGAAATGCATATACAACTTTTCCTTCAGGCCAGGCCAATATATAATCTAGTATACCACAGACCATCAGTTTTCACATAAGCTCTCTTTATCTGTAAAGGCTTCCTCATTCTCTCCAGGAATAAAGGCAATTCTGTGTGCCTGTGTTCCTGAATTGAGGTACATAGCTCTATAACCTTGCTCACACATTTAAATGCATAAAAGTGTAGTGATCAATCAACTTTGAGTGACACCAACCATAGCTTGAACAGCAAAAGATAATGCCGCTTGGTAAAGTTATTTATTTATTTATTTATTTATTTATTTATTTATTTATTTATTTATTTATTTATTTATTTATTTATTTATTTATTTATTTATTTATTTATTTATTTGACTATAGCTCTCAGATTCCTCCAGCCAGGGTTGTGAGTGGTGATGCAGCTGAGGAATTCCAGAGAGCTGTAGTCTAAAACAATAACTTTTCCAAGTTCTAAGGTTTTAAAACACTATACAGTATAGGCATAGCAAATGGTGTAGTACAATACAGTTTTGTGCCACTTCTCTGGCACTCTGGCTACTGGGAAGACAGAGAATGGGAGACAGTCCAAATCCTGTTATGTTGATATGTAACCACCTGGCAGAAGATATCCTTTGATTTCTAATTCTGCATTGAGCAGGGGGTTGGACTCAATGGCCTTACAGGCCCCTTCCAACCTAATTATTCTATGATTCTAAAAGCCATAACATTTAGAGGTGAATTGCAATAAATTAAGAAATCGCCATAGACATTATCTGTTGCACATTGAGTCACGTGACTCAGTGTGCAACAGTTAATGTCTACAAAGATTTCTTAACGTGCAGAAATTCCCCACTAAATTTACACCTTTTGCATAACTCTGTAGGATTTCAGCCGTTAGTTCAAATACAAGCCTTGAAGACAGGATAAAAATGCAACTGATAATAAAATACAAATACCTTTATATTTAAAAATCATGTATAAGGGCAAACATGTTCCCAGCAGGTTTTCAGCGTCCTATATGAGAAATACCTGCTGGTTTGTTGTGTCATGTCATAGCAATGATATAAATGCCAATCTTCATTAACATGTCATAACTGGAGTCAAGATTCCTGTTCTCCTAGGAGAACACAAGCATTGTCCTTCTAGTGATATTGGGAATCCTATGTTAAGGCTCTATTGAAACAATCTTTGTTGAGAAGAACAGAGCAAACCAGGTAGTAGTGTTAACAACTGAAAGTTGGGTGGTCATTCATAGAATGAAGTTAATTACGTGCAATAACATTAGTAATGAATTCAGCATTCATAATGAATGTGAGCAAGCACTGTGTCCAAGAAAGAGTACCCTAATTCTGAAATGCATAATTGTTTAAAGGGATGACAACAGTGTAGCTGTTCTAATACTCCAACATCCCTAACACCACTTAGGCAAGGAGAACTTCTGTTTGTTCAGTCTTGCAGTACCATTAGGTATGTGAGGAAATGGTACAAATGACTGGAGCAAATGCATTTGAATGACAGTAATGACAACAAACCTAAAAAAAATAGATGTTAATTATCTGTTTTGCCTGTGTTTTTAAAAAGAACTGTCAGCATGATACTGTCGGTGAGAAGTGTGAGCGTTGCAAAGAAGGTTACTTTGGAGATGCCAGTCAAGGAACCTGCAGGGTGTGTCGTTGCCCTTATACAAACAGGTACTGTGTGGGGCTAGGAATGGGAAGTGGTGTTTTATTGTGCTTGGCACACATAGTTGCCTTGATTAAAGTATCAATCCATTATGATAATGAAACGAGCCATGTTTGATAAGTGGTGTTTCTTTGTTTAATGAATGCTTTCCTGGGCATGTTCCTTGAATGCTTCTTTGATTTTCATTTTACTGAGCCCTTCATAGACATAACTGGGCACGGAGGCATAGGTGTTAGAAAGCAACAAGAAGAACTACAAGTTTTCCTGGCTTTTAATTTTGTGTGTTGTGGTTTCTTTCACAAATATGAATGTCAACCTCAAGTCCCATGGGTGGCTCATAGGAGGTGGAAGAGGCAGTGCCTCCAACCACCATTTTGAAGTGATCTCTTTCCTCCTCATTCCATGAGCTGCAATGGTTTTGGGATGGGTTTATTTCTCTGTTTTAGAAAGGCTTCCAAGGATGGCAAGGAAAATTAAAATGGTTACCCATATTGAGTTGTGTTCATTAAAATTATGTTGAACCATGCTAAATGGATAATCATTCCTTCTGACAATGAATATGTGGCAGCAGTATAGTAAACATTAGGAGTCTGAGAAAAAAAGAAGAGGTCTTAGTATGCTCGGGGGAGTTCTAAGATTACCAGAAGTAAAGAAAATCTTAAAAGAAAAAGAAACCTCTGGAAATGACAAAATCACCCCCGCAATCCAATGAAGAATGAATTTGCTTGATATTCATAGAATATTGTAGGTCAATTAGAGAAGAAAACTGGAAACCTATTAGGTGGGGGAAAGCATGGCCAGTTGGCTGGCAAGTTGGCTGATTAGAACTCCAAAGAGGAGCATGTCTTTTAGGGAAAGAGGTGGTACAGTGTGACATTGTTATACATGTCACATTGCATTGCTTATATACCGTAGTTATTCTTTCAATAACTATGGCTGAACTACTGGTCCATATGGAAGAGATATTATAAGTAAAGGGGGAAAATGTCCCAAACTTGCAGTAAATATTTACTGATTTGAATTATCTTCTAAAATATTTGTTCATTTCTAAGATACTTTTTAGTTTGGTTTCCCCAAATGGGAAATCAGATTATTTGACAAAGTTTAGAAAGCTATTGCTCATCAGAGAGATGGAGTGGATTGTGGCTACTTGATCCTTTGATTTGTATTCCTGCACTGAGCAGGGGGTTGAACTCAATGACCTTATAGGCCCCTTCCATCTTCATCATTCTGTGATTCTATGGTCTTCTAGAAATCACACTGATGTGACTAGTGTGATGATAAGTTAAAGTGTGCTGTTTATAAACTGGCCCATAATGCTTAAACCACTCTCTGGCTAGCTTACAATTTAATTATGATGGCTACACATTGTAAGCCTGAATAATTAAATTGTAAGTAAAAACATATAGGCTGAAATCCTGTTGCTTAGTGTAGTAGTATAGTAAGTTGCACTATAGTTGACTCATTTAATCAATTTAGTAAGGTAAATTGCAACTGAGGCAGGATTTGATGAAGCAGATTCACCAAATCCTGTCTCAGTTGCAATTTACTTTAGGATAGCAAACCGCAGCTAGAGTAGGCTCATTCGAATCAGTGGAACTTACAGAAAATTTAATTCACCATTTATTTATTTATTTATTTTATTTATATCCCGCCTATCTGGTCGGGTGAGGACCACTCTAGGCGGCTAACAATCATAAAAATACAACAATAAAAAATATGAACAATTCTAAATGACAAAACATTACATTACATTACCATGGGCCTACTCTAGTGCAACTTACTGAGCTCAGCTGAAATTTGAAATTTGTTTGGTGTACTCAGATTCTATGGAACTTGAGGAGGGTGTTTGGTATGTAGAAACTTCAAAACAAAATTACTGTACTTCCTCAGATACTGTATGGAGCTGAAATTTGGGGGCTTGAAATGTTACATTCATTAGAAATGATCCATTAAATTTGTTCAGTCCCTTTCAATACTTACAGTTCTTAACTATTAACTAATAGCCATTAATTATTGGTTGAACATTCTATTTGGTGCCTCTTTACGTTTTTTTTAACATTATCATGCAGGGAGATTACACTTGGTTCATGAGAAAATCTTCGTAATGAATCATGTTGTTAAATTTGTTTTTTCAGAAGACTAGATGAGGCACCTTGGATTCTCTGCAGCAGAACTCTCATATAGGCTGAGATCCTGTTGCTTAGTGCAGTGTGGTGTGGAGTAGTGTACATCTCTGTATTCAAACAGATGGAGGTTTATTAGATACCTCCAGAATTGCACTCGGTTACAAAAAGATCTCTCCTCCGCCTTTAACCCTTCCACCTTATTGTACTAACATCATAAATACAGTATTAGTCAGAGAAAAGCCTTTACAAAGGCACATTTAGATATGGTGCCACTTGCTGTTTTAGAAGGCCAGTACAAAAGGCATTCCAAATAATGAAAGTGGCTGCTTCTGTCATCAAAAATCAAGTAAGATCTTGATAAATGTCTCATTTCATTGTCTCTTTGTGGCCAAGCATGCAAGACTACTCAGTGTTTTGGAACAATTTTCTGCAAAATCTGACAAAGAGAAACTTAGAGCATACTTTTAGATAAAAAAACAAGTTTGCTGAATTTCAAATGGCAAAGTTGTTTCCAGACTTATAAAAATGAAGTCTGCATCCTCTGCCACAAACCAAGCTAGATTGTTGTTACTTAGGGTCTTTTGTCACTGAATTATTATTTTATATTTCACTCTATTAACTAAATAATAAGATCTAAACATATATACATATTATTCTTGTTTGATTCAGTCATTATTTCAAATGTAAATGGATCAAATAAAAATTTAAATAGCATTATTTGTGTTAATATTAATAACTGGTATTAATAACTGGTATTAATAACCGGTATTAATAGTCAGTCACTTGCAGTTTATAGGATATTTTTCGTAAGTCTCTTAACTATTTCTATACATAGTTTCATTACATATAACAAAAGAAGTTAATAGGGGAAGGTATTTCTCAAAGAGCAGCAGTAGAGCCTTTTGGCATATCAAAAAGAATTCTGCAGTCTTTTTTTGGTAAATAAAAGAGTACATTCAAATGTAATTAAGTCTTTGTGAGCAAATGAACTTTAGAATATGTTTGTGTTGGCTTGAATAGAGTCTTGGATGCTGGACATTGTCATATACTGGACATTGTCCACCAAGGGTCTCCATAGGTAAAGGTAAAGGTTCCCCTTGACATTTAGTCCAGTTGTGTCCAACTCTAGGGCATGGTGCTCATCCCTGTTTCCAAGCCGTAGAGCCAGCACTTTGTCCATAGACAGTTTCCGTGGTCATGTGGCCAGTGCGACTAGACACAGAACAAGGGTCTCCGTATTGCTAGTCTATTTTCTTGGGAAAAGGTGATTGAGAAAGTAAGACTAGACAAGAGGATAAACTGGAACAGTACTATGTTTCTATTCTCTCCCCAGACATCAAACCATAACCATAATCTGGCCCCCCTCAATGCTTTGGATCTTCTCTTCAAGCATCAGAAATTGTTCTTCTGCAGTGATTGATACCTAGCCCTGGGATGGACAACTTTTGGCCTTTAGGATGTTATTTGAGTGCAAATACCACAAGCCCTAATCAACACCACCAGTTTTGAGGGATGATGTGTGTTGAAGGTCTGGAGAGCCAAATATTCCCTATCCATGACCTAGCAGATGAATGGTTAGTAGCCGTGATGGCTACTATGCCTTCCATGTTGGAGGCAGTAGGCTTCTCAATACCAGTTGCTGGGGAGGATGCTATTGTGCTTGTGTCCTGGTTATGGGATTCCCTTATGCATCTGGTTGTCCACTCTAGGAAAAGAATGCTAGCAGAAGTCTTCTTGGACCTGCTCTCCTTGGAGTTCCAAGGGTGGTTCTAGAGAATCTCACACTAATGCATCAGGCTATTAGTCTGATATCATTCATGAAGTAATGGACTATTTTGTTCATTGTTCAGAAAAAACCAATTCTGAGTGTGGTACTGATTGATCGCAATCCACCAAACACAAATCTTCTGCGTCTGTAGGCCCTCAAAGAACAGCGGCAGGCACTTATTCTGATTCTGTCTGAATATCCATTGCTAGCATTTTTATTTCCCAATTTCCTTTTAAAAGTAAGGTTATTCATTTTATTTTCAAGAATGAGCTATCTGCTGCAAGCTAGGTCCACAGCAAAAAGATGATAGGTAACAATATAGAAGTAAAAATGATTGTGACATGTCTGTTTCTCAATGTATTTGTGCTATTATTATATTTGGTATTCTGACAGTTTTATGATTCTTTGGTTCTTACACAATATATAAATATTCCAAAACCTGTCTAACTGTGCCTTGAGAAGTGTTAACACATCCATAAGTCTTCTATGTACTGTATGTTGTATTTATCTTCTTGTAGTTTTGCTTCTGGCTGTGTGGAAAATAGTGGAGATATTCAATGCTTCTGCAAAGAAGGCTATACTGGAGTGCATTGTGAAAGGTATGCGATTTGGCTGAATACTCATTGTCTATGCAGAAAGCTTAAGCAACATAGGAAACAAATTCCATGTTGCAAAATGTTGTGCATTCTAAGCAGATGTCACACTCACATGGTTTGGATGCAGTCCAAAGTGCCAGTGGGCTTGAAAACATTTTGAAAGCTTCCTGCAATGTTGAGTTGCTAGAGGGACTGCCGGATAGTTCAATAGTTTAGGGATCTGGTTGCCGAGCCAGAGGTTGGGAGTTCAGTTCTCCATTGTGTTTCCTTGACAGGGGCTGGGCTTGATAAGCCATAGGTCCCTACCAGGTTTCCAGCTTTAAGACGACAATGACGATGATGATGATTGTTATTTAAAAATGCCAGGCACAATCAATCAAAACTATTAAAAAATAGACTGGTATTATATAATAGATACCAGTTTTAACAACAACAAAAACCTTGAGTATCTATTAAATATTGGTGGTGTGTGTATGGTGTTCCTAATATTGCTGTTTTTTGTAGCTCTGATGGTGTTATTCCTGAAATCTGCAACTGCTTATAATTCCATGGTATTGTTCCCAAAGCCCCAGTTCACAGTGTCAAAATGTTCTGCATATTTCTGTGAAGATTCTCTGTCATGCAGGTGAGGTTATCTGGAAGTTGAGTCGTGGCAACTGAACTTCTTTCTTGTTAGGTTGAAACATTTTGCTACTCATCCAAGTAGCTTCTTCAATCTGAAGAGAGTTGGTAGGAGATCCCTGATTTATCTTCCACGTTGGTTTCACTTCCCCCTGGTCTGAATACGCTCATTAGAAGTACAAAGGACTGAGGATGAGGGATAATTCCACTTCTGCAGTCCTTGACAATGGGTGGAGAAGGAAGAAAGAAGTCCAGTTGCCATAACTCAGCTTCCAGATGTTCTGCACATTCTATATGGACTGTGTACATTGCATGCTCCTTAACCATGATGTGAACTGCAGAGTTTCTGTCATGCATTAGAGCATCTTGCAGGGACACTGAAACTTTTGCATCTGGGAAGTAATGTCAGCTATGGATATAGTTCTGATGTTCTACAAATTCCAAAATAGACTAAGCATAGTTATGTTTCCCTTCATTGAATCTGATATAAGTATGCAATGTATGGGCATATATTCTTAGGAAAATGTGTATAGGGGGGGAAAGCACTGTTAGTGGCTTATAACCAACTAGAATAGACCAAATGAATTGATCACCAAGTGGTGAGTCGACATTTGTATAAATCCCACTGATTCTATGTGTCTGCTCAGGTGGTGACTGAAAGACTGGATTCAGGTCTGTGACTTTAATGTTGCTTATGATCTTTTAATGTACAATAAACAGCTATGAAAATCTTTTAGCTGGAAATATCATACGGACAGCAGATGATATAATGTTCAGAGCTCGGAGGTAAAAATGGAATGGCTTCTGGATTTGGTTCAGTGACCAAGAGATGAGTCCTAAAGATGGAAATCTATTGCTAGAACTTTGCAGTGAAAATGCTTGGGTATAATCCCATTGCAGTGTTGCTTTGCTAATACAATTATTTGGAAAACACTAACTCTGTTGGATGACTTCTTTCTGTTTTCCTCCCCCAGTTTAGCTTACATAATTTTGAAATCAAGCTATTTCTTAAAGTATGCAGTATTTCAGATCTGAATGTCAAAGGCACACACTAAATTTATCCCGTGACTTCAGGTGTCCTGAATTATGTATTTGGACAATGGAGACTGTATATAAAGTGTTGGCTTGACCAATTCATTTCTTGTCCCATTGGAGCTCTGAAAAAAATGAAATACCATTCAGTTTTCCAGTGTTTCAGTTGACCCTTTGAAATTGTGGTTTTCTAGGAATGAGGAAAACTATGTTGTTGGACTGCAGTTCCAAGCATGCTTCAACACTGGTAGTGCTAGCTAAAGCTGATGGAGATCATGTTCCAAAAGCATCTGGAATGACACACATTTCCCAATGTTTGCTTCAAATTGTACTTAATTGTACATCTGACCCTGAATGTAGTTAAAATACATGATGGGATGTGTTCTTTTTTAAAATTTTACTTTTGTAAGAATAGGCAATTGTAATTTAAATCTAATGAAATGGTTCAGTTTTTTTGGATTTTGTGCAGATGTTTAAACTACATACGTGAAGCCATTTCAATATGGTTAAGGTCTATTAATTATAAGTTCTGTTTATATTTTGTGTATTCTTTTTTTAACAGTTGTGCTCCTGGTTATTTTGGAAATCCACTGAAATATGGAGGATACTGTCAGAAGTGTAACTGCCCTGATAACAGTCAACTTCTGAACTGTGATCGCCTGACTGGAGGTATGTAAAGTTGTGTAGATATTCCTTAATAGTGAACCATATTTTATCAAATAGTACAATGTAAAGGAGACAATAGGAGAAATATGCCTACTTGAATAGTTTAGTGAGCATTAGTCAATCTCTTGAACAAAGAAAAATTATGTTTCACTTCAGTAAACAGTAGGTACTACAATGAACTTACTGGTTGGAATTAGGCTAGTAGATTGTAATATGTCTACAGTTACTCCATAGTCTTGTGGTCATAGTATATATGTGTAAATTGCACATATGAAATGAAAACATACTCTGGCTGTGGAGGAGCATTTGAGATTCTAACAGGATTAGTTGAACAGTAGCCTTGTTTTCATTTTGATTGTTACTCTTTGGAAAGATGCAAATTCAGAGGAAGTTTGAGAAGAAACAAAACTGACATGATAAAGCAGGACATCAAGAAAGACTGCTGTTTTTAGCCTAGTATGTAGAAAGGTGTTGCATTAGAATTATTTGGATGAGTTGAGATATTTTTAATACAGTGATTTTATGTGGATCATACTTGCATATATAGCTAACAGAATTGTCAAAAGAAGATGGCTGTATTATTAGTCATATATTCTGATACGTCCTGTCTGGCCATCAGGTCATAATGATGTTTATATGTTCATATCCACATGTTATTAAAAGCAGTGGGTGGTTTGTTGCAATCTGGTTTGAGATATATAAATCCATCTTTGCTAGCAAGCCAGAGTTGGCTGAACAACCACAGATCACCACCAGAACTCATTATATGTTGTTGGTTTACAGACTCTGGTTTGCTTAAACCACTGTCTGTTTTGCCATCCAGACCTGCAGCAAGGTCTACGCAGCGTCTTATGCACATACACTGTCAGTGCTGAGTTCTAAACAACCACCGCAGGTGAGCTGTGGAGTAAATCAGGGATAAGGCTAGGAGAGGCAGCCATGTAACATGTGGAAACAAAGCAAGAAGAATTTGCGGCTCAGGCAAGGTGCCAGCTGAAACAGGAAACTGTTTGTGTTTAGGAGAATCCAGTGCCCAGCCAGGATAGGCAGAGCCAGTTCAGAACTTTTAAATACTTCATTGCTAGGAAGCTGTACCAGTTCCCATTTATAGTCCCAGCAGAGGGCGATGTTTCCAGAGTGTGTTCTGAATAACTCACCATACTAAGCAGCTTGTTTTCAATCCAGTGGCTCTTGACATATCATATAATTCACATCAGTTAATATGAATTGCTGTGATGCTTTTATTTCTCAGAGGTATTATTAATTTCCCCTCAGTTTACATTACACAAAACCTCCTTTATTGCAATGGCTCCCCTTTAGTAAGAATATATACTTAAACAGATATGCATGATAAGTGGATATATTATTAGAAAAGTCTTGCAAAATGGCGCTGTCCTGGTGACATTAAAGGCTGCCCAAGCAAGTTATAACATCACTCGGAATTCAGTTTAATTTCAAGTGCTAAGTTGCTGTTTCCAAATGTTTGTATCAGTTATGATCAGCAGCCCTGTTATTTTAGTAAGTTTTGATATCAATATGGTCTTTCCACTAGAATACTGAAATCTTTAATTGCATTGTCTTGGTTTGCTGTTATTGCATCATTGGCTATAATAACAGTCATAGTTAACTGGCACTTTCCCTAAGTCTATCATGAAGTGGGCTGTTTGTACATGTGATGATTGGTGGTTGACTACCTACATCTTAGCAGTTTCCCCCCACTTTTGGCTGCAGAGTTGTACAGTACTTTGTTTGAATGGTTCCTTTGGTTTCACTCTGCAAGAGCAGATAACCTGATTTACTTGGAAGCTGATGTTAGCTGGTCATAGGCAAAGTCTAGTATTCCATCACAGTTCAGACGGACTATATGTTAAGTATTCTAATTCGAGGCAGCATATAGATTAAATGTTGCTTTTCACCTAAGAATATGTGCCAAATCGTAGAGTGAGAATTGTACCACACAGTTCTAATTTGCCTTTTTTTTTCTCTCCCTAATCTCTTCCCCATTTGCAGAATGCATAAACCAAGAACCAAAAGATGAAAACCCTCAGGAAGATTGTGACTGTAGGTATCAAAGTGTGGACAGCCTGAATAAGTTCTTACAGAGTATCATTTCTGAAGTGGGGGAGTAGGAACAAAGACATTTTCTTTTCCAGAGATTCTACTCAAAATCAATTAGCTATGTAAATAAATGAAAAGTTTGAGGGAGGGAGAAGCTATTCTGCAAAAAGACTAGAAATTAGAAAATGTACAGCAAAAAGCCTCAGGATTTGATTACTGCCTTAATCTGATTTTCATGCTTCTATTGTTCATTATAGTCATAAATAACATATATAGCCTTTATAGAAGGATGTTCTTTTGCTCTCACTTTATTATTCTCACTGAACTTTTTCCTTGTGCTTGCTGGAGGCTAACATTTCCCACTGTTTGGCGTATGTTCTTTTCCTTTTCAGCTTGTGATAGCTGTGTAATTACTTTGCTGAAGGACCTGAGTACGATGGGGGATGAGCTCCATGTGATTAAGTTTCAGATGCAGAACCTGAACACCAGTGCTCATGCACTAGGACAGATAAGAACCCTTGAAGACCAGGTCAAACAGCTGAAGGTAGTCAGGAAAATATGATTACAGTATTTCCCTGCCTACGCTGGGGTGGTAGATGGAAAGGCATAAAGAAATCAGATAACTGCGCACCCTTTCAATTTTTTATTTTCTTTTTTGTTTTCTTTTCGCCCTTATTTTCAGATTCTCTTGAATGGCTATCGTGCTGTTGTTACAACTCAGGACTCAAAGGTGGATGAACTAGAGACAGACTTCATTGACCTTAATCTAAATGTTAATGCCCTAAAAGAAAAGGTGGGATATTTAAATCTTTTATAAATTACTGCTGCAATAAGATTTTTTTTAAAAAAATGAATGCTGACATTTACTGGTCATTCTTCAGATTTTAAGAGGTCTGGGGGAAAACCTCACAAAGAATTTCTGATCTACTTCCAAATGCTCTTCTAATTTCCATAATAAAAGATCTTATTATATTAAATGATATATGACACAAACTCTTCTATCACATCTCATCTAGCAGCTAAAGAATGACCAGTAAATGTCATCAGATTCACCAGGTTTCTGGTGTAAATGCATATTGCTAGTTGCTATCAAGAAACATTTCATGGTAGCAAATACTTTTTAAGCTGAATATTGATAAAATGCATCTCCTTTTCTGACCCATTTGTCTTATTCATAGGTTGAAAATAACTACAGGAGAGCGGAGACACTGTTCAATAATTTTAGCAAGACTAACCAAAGAGGGAAAGACTTGATTTCAAAGATACAAAATATTGTCATTAATATTAATGGTAAAAGTAACTGCTGTTCTTCTACATCATTGTGCTTTATTAATTCTGCTTTGTGCGGTCAGTTGGTTGTTAAATCCTAGACTCGGTGCATTGTACAGTTCCCTGATTACTGAATCCATTATAAAAGTGGGCTTATATGCAGTAAACGTAAATTGAATTATTGATGGGAAGCTAAGTCTGTGGCCTTATACTGTACAATATGTGAGAATCTGATTGAACAAATATGTAGCTTCCTTCTGAATCATTTACATCAATATTTTTTATGACTACTTTGTTTATATGCTACTTTCCCCCTCTATGACCTCAAGGTAGCATGCATTGATCTCCTCTCCTCATGCTACCCATTCTAAAAACCTTGTGAATTAGATCAGAATGAGAGAGAGTGACTGCCTGAAGATTTCATGGCACAGAGGCAGCTTGAACCTGATTCCCCCACATCTTAGTCCATGTGACCAGCCCTACCCAGGCTTGCTACTTTAAAATCCCAGTCAATCATCTCCTGTTGCCAGGCAAAATTGGCTAGAGTTCCATCACAGTCCAACACTGCCCTACACTGTCTCTGTACATATTCTATGACAAGTATAGAATTTGCATTGTAAATGTTAGAACTCAAGAGGTCAAATAATTGTCCTGGGAATGCTGAACTGGCAGTGTCCTATGGAAAGCAAGAATATGTGTCCAGCCTGGCAGTCCTGACTTTAAATTACACACTTTGTATGTCAAATAAAATAAAATAAAACAATTCAAACCACCTCTATAGCTCTGCAACAACACAACTATAAAAGTGCCTTTCTCCTTTGATTTTTCTTTTTCTGTTGTAGTTCTTCTCAAACAAGCATCTGGTAACTCTGGAGATGGAATGCCTTTACCTTCAGGAGATGCTGCCAAAGAGCAGGCCCAGGCTCAGCAAATGGTGAATGAGATGAGAAGCCGCAATTTTGCCCAACAGCTAACAGAAGCAGAAAGGGAGAATGGAAGAGCCCAGAATCGTAAGAGCTAAAAAATATACAAAGATCCTGCATGATAGGAAAAACTGTTGTCTTATTTAGAGGTGCCATGTGGGGTTCTGAATAATTTGGATCTGCCTGTGTGTGTACAGTGGCAACGGAACAGCATACAGGGAATCCAGCAGTTGGGTCTGCCAAACATATCAGCTAGTTAACATGTTAAGCCTTTACATGTGTGGAGCTCTAGTTGTGGAAACTAATATGGCACTCTAACAAAGTGCTAACTGTGTGCCTGATAGCTTGCAGTCAGCACTTTGTCAGATTACAATGGCGGCTTCTGTTAGAGCTCCATATAGGTATAATTATAAACACTGAATAGAATACTGATTACCAACAGTTCTGTGGCTCAGATTTCTCCAACCTGATATTCTCCAGATGTGTGGGACTACCAGCCCCATCACCCCTCGCCAGCATGATTGATGGAGAAATGAATGGTGATGTAACAAATACTTACAGGTTTTCTCATCCTGAACAAAAATTGTTACCTGCTAGGAGATTTCTTCACTCTTGAGTGAAAACAAGACTAGCACTTCTTCTTCTTTTTTTTTTTGATGAGCAGCATTAGTAAACCAACAAACAAAACAAAACATTGGTATTTTTTCAGCAGCATTAGTAAACAAACAAAACAAAACAAACCTTTTTTTGAGCAAAAACTTCTATTTCACACAACAAATGTTGAAATGGTTGTACAAATATATATTTTGTGTGACGTTCAGGGTTTTAAAATGCAAAATCCAAGGGTTGTGTATAAAACACAAGATTTTTGCACAAAATCCACTTCCTTTAATGTTTCACAGACAAGTATCCAAAAGTGGGAAATACTCACAAACTCTTGTATCATTGACCAGTGGAGAGAAAACATTCTAGATTTGTTTCTCTCATGTGTGCGGATGTGATAGGTAAAGATTTACATCCCTAGAAAAGAGTAGGATGAGAGGCACAGGTTTGGAGGGCCAAAATACAGTAAAATGAGCATAAAATGTTTAGTGCAAAAGAATTGTGCTATCTGTGGGGAATCAGTTCTAAGCCCCCACCCCAATGGTCACCAAAAACCCTCAGACATAGCAAACCCTATATCGGGGTGGGCAATTAATTTCTTTAGGGGGGGCCACATGAAAAAATCTGAACTGTGTTCAGGGGCTGAACCAACTTTGCTTAAAAATAAAATGAAACAGTGATGTTATGATTGTTTTTATTTTAAACTTGTTAATCTTCACAAATACTAAAGAGGTTTTTTGCAGTATGTTAAAGATAAGCAACTGATCAACTTTAGACAAAAAGCTATAAATGGTTTTGATGTCCAGCGGGCCAGACAGGAGCAGCTCGCGAGCCATATGTGGCCCTCGGGCCGCACTTTGCCCAGGTCTGCCCTATATAGAGCATAGTCTCTGCTTCTCTGTAGTGGTCAGTTCTTGTAATACACCTTGGGGATGCATATTTTGGTGTGGGTATGTTATTTAATATTTTCAGGCAGTGGATAAGTGAAACCAGTGTATACAGCAATCCTACTGTAATCTTAAAAATTAGAGTATGTTTATTATAAAAAGACATTTGGAATTTAGGCATAATTAAGCAGGTGAATCAAATAATATATGCTTATATTTATATACTTGTCAAACCACAGATGAGCTATCTAATTCATTCACCAATGACAGATTGATTTACAGTAGTACTTTAGATGGGGTAGCCTATGATCTGAGCATGGAAATGCCCCAGCACAAAATGGGGGTGCACATTTTCCTGCAGCATTGTGATGCTCATCCTCAAGGAGATCCGATTTATTCTCATTTTGGCTTTGTCCATTCTAATTCTGTAGTACTGGAACGTGTAAAGAATGAACTACAAAGCCACCAAGTGAAAAACCAGGAACTCATTAAAACTATAAGAGACTCATTAAATGGATATGAACTGAAACTCAGTGATCTTCGTGAATCTTTAGAAGAAGCAAAGGAACAAACCAAGATGGCTGAAAGTTTAAATGTAGAAAATAAAGGCCTCTTTGAAGATATTAAGGTACTAAAGTGTGCTGCTTATTACTGCTATTTAAAGAGGACTAGGTGAATTTCTAAGGTCAAAATCCTACCGAATTTTCCAGGCACAATAGCGCTATAATCTTTTACCTTAACTGTCTCAAAATTATTCTGTGAAAGGCCAATGGAATTAGATATGGTCGTATTCTTTTGCCATTTTATTTTTTAGAATTTTGATATTTACATTTAGTTTATCTGCAAAGACAGATGAGTTAACGTTGAATCATGCAGCTGGCCAATACCTATTCCTGTTGTCCTGAAAGAATCTGGAATTATATCCATACCTGGACAAGTAAACAATTTGTTCCATCGAGTCCAGCTTCTAGTTTTAGTATATAAACAAGAAATAATTAGTCACTCAATGAAATAAGTAACTGTTCAGAGGTTCAAAAACGTATTGCGTACCTTTCTAGTTGTTCAAGGTTTCCAGAGAATAATAAAGTTATGAGGTATAAGTTATAAACATTCCACCCCACCCTGTTGTTGCGACGAAAACTTTGAAAAGTTATATATTGAGAAAGATCTCCAAGAATAAATACGCCAGTGAGCCTGGCCAGCAATCATGTCAGCAGAGGAATTCTGGGTGCTGTCATCAAAGGCCCAAATCCAATTGCTTGTCCCAAGAAGAAAAGGGCCATGGAATCAGCTGCTGAATAGTGAGCCAACAGTTGAGTATATCAATGAATATAATCTGGCTGGGGCTACCAATTGGATGTAAGCTTGAAAAAATAACTTTTCTGAGCTCTGACCCCAAATTGACCTTGTTTAATTTGCTGGAAGCAGAATCTAGGGCAGGGAGGACAGCCCTACAGTGATAGTGGTAGCGTTTTCAAAGAATTCATTTTCTCTTTATTTTCCTTGTTTAGGGAATAGGTTTGTATGGGGAGATATATTTTGCTTTGTGAGTGAAAGGATAGGATGGTTAATTACTTTTCATGTCAAGGAAATAACTAGAAAGGAAGGTGAATTTTATTTTAGCACTGGCAACAGAATGAGAGTCTTTGCTGTGTCCACAGCAGCAAGCTTGTTCAGGTGGTGTGGCAGTCACAGCTCTGTTCTCCAACTGAAAAGAACAGGCAGAGAGATCATGAGGAATGTCTAGCAGGCTGTCACTACTCTGCCTCACTCTGTCTGATAGTAGAGGTGTTTCTAACAGGTAGAAGCTTCTAAGCTAGCAGCCTGGGGGAGAATATATTTCTCCTCTTCCATATGGCTCATCCTTTTCTCTTCATCTATGTTTTTACCTTTACCATGATTTTGAACAGCCCAGCTGCAATCCCATCATTAACAAGCTGCACCTTTTCCAAAATGGAACTTCGTGTTGGAACCAACATTTAAGTTGAGTAATGCCTCCAAGGGACGTGGTGGCGCTGCAGTTTAAACTGCAGAAGCCTCTGTGCTGCAAGATCTGTAGATCTTCAGCTGTAAGATCAAATCCACGTGACGGAGTGAGCGCCCGTCGCTTGTCCCAGCTCCCACCAACCTAGCGGTTCGAAAGCATGCAAATGCAAGTAGATCAATAGGGACCACCTCAGTGAGAAGGTAACAGCGCTCCGTGTCTAAGTCACACTGGCCATGTGACCACAGAAGATTGTCTTCAGACAAACGCTGGCTCTACGCCTTGGAAATGGGGATGAGCACCGCCCCCTAGAGTCAAACACAAATGGATAAAAATTGTCAAGGGGAACCTTTACCTTTAATGCCTCCAAGTGGCTAAGCAGATGTTTGTGTTAGTTATATTAGTTATGGCTCTCCTACCCTGTACTATTAAACACATGTACAAACTCATCCTCACACAAATATCAGTAAGCAGCCTTATTTTACTTTATTTCATTTCATTTTTCAATTTTTTTGTCAGAAACGAACTGAGGAGATGTCAAACCAACAAAATGACATCTTGGATCTTCTGAATTCTGCCGAAGCTTCATTGTCTCAGGCAAACAATGCGTTTGTATTGCTGCAGAAAAGTAAAGAGGTACTGAAGAAGAAATGCTATAATTCTCTGAAGAGATCAAAAACAAGTGTGTCATTGTAATGCAAATAAAAGCCAGTTTTCTAATAAGGACTTGATTCTATAGGCAGTAAGAGCTACTCAGAAATGACAAGTTAAAAGAAAAACATGTTTTCTTCTCTATCTAATCTCCTTTGCTTAATCCTCAGTGCAGTGCTCAGAAGCACACAGACATCAGGATTTGTTTCAAAAGCTAAAGCACACAAAAGATAGAAAGCAATTTGTTTATTTATTGCAATTTTATATAATGTCTGAGTCACAGAACAAAAAAATAACATTTATCTTCAAACTGCAGGAATATGAACATTTAGCTGCCCAGTTGGATGGAGCAAGGAAGGATCTCAATGAAAAACTTCAGAGGCATTCTTTATCTGCCAACAAGGAACCTCTGGTGGTGAGAGCAGAAGAACATGCCAAGTTTTTACAAGACTTGGCAAGAAAGCTGGATGAGTATGTTTCCATTTCCACAGTTGAATAGCTTAAGAACACTTTGTGTTTGTTCACTGCATGCTAGGTGTACTGTGTGAAAGGTAAATCACAAAGACAAAACAAGAAGAGCTTATTCTTTGTATGTAAGTGCTTGTTTAGAGAGTGCGTGCGTGCGTGCGTGCGTGCGTGTGTGTGTGTGTCTAGAGTCCAGCTTTTGTCATCCTCAGCCAACATTTCATGGGCTATGGTAATTTAGTATGGTAGAAACTAGTCTTCAGAGGGCTAAATAAACCCCCATAGTTTGCATTCACAGAGACCATGAAGAAGAAGCTGCTATACTAGGCTGTGTTCTTTTCCCCCAGTGTCTTGTAACTTCTAATGGTGAATTGCCATAAGATAAGAAATCTCCATGGGCATTATCTATTGCTTGCTGAGCTGCATGTCTCATTATGCAACCGATAATGCCTACTGAGATTCCATAACTTAACAGCAATTGTTCTACTAAACGTTTGCCTGCCGAGCCATGCAACTCGGGAGGCAGTAGATAATACCCATGGATATTTCTTAACTTATAGCAATTAACCACTATAAGGTATGCCTTTTGCATAACTCTGCAACAGGATTTTGCAGAGTATCCTGCTAGCTCTTTTCATGTAAGAATTTCTGAGCAAAAGTCAACAGAACATTCAAAATGTTCTCATGATGTACTCTCTGGATTGCTAGATTTTTGGCTGTTTTTTCTACAGGATCAAAAAGAATGTCAGCAATGATGAACTGGTTACCTGTTCTGTGGAAGCTGCTGGTGCTTACGACAACATTATTAATGCCATCAATGCAGCAGAGGCGGCAGCAAACCGAGCAGCGAGTGCAGCGAATTCAGCTTTATCTGTAAGCATGTTCCAAAATCATATCATAATGATCATTTTGCTCCTGAGCCACTGAAATTTTTGGTGTTCAAATTCCAGCATGTTGGCAGTTTGTGGCCCTTGAGATGGATTTTGCACTGGAACTCTGGCATGTCTTACTACTGAGTATGTTGGCTAGGGCTCGTGGCTGGTGCAGAAACATTTAGAAAGCCACCATTGCCTACCTCTGTTTTAGGAATAAGTTGGAAATGCCTAACTCAGAGAGGTAGCCTGTTATGGTTAAGTTAGTCCTGGAGGCAGCAAGACACTTGCCATTGAGCCGTGCCCACAGTTTATAGCTAGCAGAACAGCATTGTCTTGAATTTCAGGTGTGGTAGCTCCCACTTTCCCAGGGAAAGTCCAGAAATGCAGGGAGCTGTCTTGGCCCATATAAATAAAGTTTAGTGATTTTGATTTTCACACAAGTGTGGTCCATAAACCCACTGGATTGTAATTTCCCATTGCAGATTGAATTATGTCATTCTCCACCTTGATCCAATGAGCTAGCTCTAGCTAGTTGACCTCTAAAAAACCCAAGGTAGATAAGGGAAGTCTGAAGTCTGCCTAGCCTTGGCTTTAATTATGTGTTTAAAATCCTTTTGGTATCTTCTTCCTGCTTTCTGTGATCCTCACCTTACATGCCTATGCTTCATTTTCAGACAATGGAAAGAAAAGATCTAGCTGGAAGGGCCAAGAGACTGAAGACCAGCAGTGGCAACCTGCTAGATAAAGCACAGGCAGCACAAAAGACATTACAGGGTATCTTGGAAAATAAATAAATAAATAATGTGAAGATTGACAAAAGCATTGCAGGGGTTTGATACTATGTTCTAGATTTTGGCTGGTTAAGAGTGGTTCACAAATTTGATAGGTCCCAAAAAGGTTGTTGGGTTTGTTTGTTTTTTGGAAGATTATGTGAGGTTTTCATATGGGTCAGTTTAAAAGAAAGATGACATTGATGGTGGCAAACTGTATATGATGGCTTCTGTCCTTTAGACATTTCCTTGTGAATCAGCTCAGAGTCTTTGGAAGCAGACATAGACAATTCTGGTGGCTTGAGTGATCTAACCAGCCCACCTAAATCCCATTTTTCCAGCTTCAATTCCAAATTTTAAGCAAGATGTGGGGGAAAAAAGCTTATATTCAGCTTGAAAGGGGAAGATAAGAGTTATCCAGAAATTGTTGAGAATGAAAGGAGCTAAGAGTATGTAAACAGAGAAATTTCTAAAGCCCGGAAACTGTATAAGGGGATTTTAAGAATACAAAAGATGGCCTTTCATGAATTAAACTAGAAGGTGGTGGGTGGTTTCTGTTTAAGATTATAGTCCTCCTTTCTCTTCCCCCCCCCCCAATTTTCTTTGTAATACACATGAAATCATGACAAGGGCTGCAGCTTCTTTCTCTCTGATTTAAATTCATGCAGTGAATCCATGTGATACTCTTATAAAAACTACTGGCAGCTGGGGGAGTAAGCTTTGGACTGCCTTACAGAGCAGCCTGTAACAGGAGAATGGGGGAACACAAACAAACATGCAACAAAATTTGAAACCTCTATTCCTACTTAGTCCTCAACTAGGTTTTTAAAAATTCTAATTAACATTTGTTGAGAGCATTACTGAAAATTTACTTTTCACCACCTCCTAATCCTTAAATCTTGTTTTTATGGGAAACCATTCTCTGGTTGCAGAATATTTCATTTTTAATGTAAAATTCCATGTTTCTTAAATATACTCAGTACTCCTTCAGATGCAAAACCAAACATAAAGGCAGACAAATTAGAGATGAACTGTGCAAATACTATTGTTTCTTCTGACAAAAGAATGCCTAGAAACCAACGAGGCATTACAAGAAAGTACTGCAATACAATCCATAACTATAAGGTTGATTTACTCTAGATTATTTTACAGAAATCAATCCAGCTCTTAATGATTTAAAGAGCCAACTTGAGGATGTTGAGCATAAGAAAAATTTGATACAAGGAAATCTTACAGTCTTACAAAATGGCCTCCAGGGGATAAACAGAGGTAATTAATATAATGTTGAACTTACCAGTTTGTACTACTGTATACATATTTCTTTTATTATGATGATTATTAAATGATAGTCATATTGTGCCTGGGAGGAGAAAGGAAAGAAATTGAAGAACAAAAACATGTAGTTGTGTGTATATTATTTGCTTATATAGATCAAAGTGGGTTGTGAGGGTAACATACATAACCATTTCCCCTCCCACAATTGGATTTTCTCTGACATATGTACCTCAGCAATCAGATTCACAGTTAAGCCCTTCCAGTGACAAAATAAATCAGGCTGGAATGCAAACTACAGTGGCTAGCAAAAACGTGTGGTGTGACTAACAAACTTCTATCACTTGAGGAACCACCTCTGCCAAAAACAAGATAATTATTGTTGACACTGAATTATACCCAACAACAGAGAGATAACTCTTTTTTACAGTTGAAATGAATAGACAAACTGACATTTATAATGAATCTTTGTACCTGTTTATCTTCCTGCTAGATGACATAGACAGCATAATCACAATTGCAAATAACATGGTGAAAAATGCCAATGATATTACTGCTAATGTGCTTGATGAACTGAACCCGATTAGAGCAGATGTAAAAAACATTGAAGATTTGTATAGAACCACACAGATTGCTGACTTCAACAGTGCTTTGAAAGATGCAAACAGTACAGGTGGGTGATTGATGCATCGATTCCAAGCTTTTGAAAGTGATACTAGCATTTTTCCCTGTTGTCTGCCTTGTATAAAAGAGAGAACTACTAGGCAATATGACTGTTGCTGAAAACTCATAATGTGCTCGTTCATCGCTTAACAGAGAAGTTATGAAATTGGGTGTTGCTCAGAATTCCCCGGAAATAAAGTTCTTGATTAAGAGTATTTGACTGTAGACTGTTGGTATAAGATGATGTTAGGATAGTTATGAAGAATATTTCCAAGGTCTGCCCTCTACAGAATTCATCTCCTTAATGCCAAGTGTAACACTGTAGATATTTCCATGGCCCTCTCAGCAAGATACCATGGCAATGGAATGGGTTAAGGTGATACTGACATTAGGGAGCTGGCATATTGCACCCTTGTTTACATTGTAATTCCACCAGAGCTTGCACCAAATAAAATTTGTTAGGTAGCATAATGTGCTTTGCACAGTAAGACTCAAGGGTGTACTAGTGTTGTCCAAGGAGGAAATGTGAAGATTTTGTGATTTATATTTGATATTTTGATTCATAATGTCTCTGTGTTTCTTCCTGCTTTTAAAAAATCCTTCCAACAGTAAACAATTTAACAAATATCCTCCCGGATCTGTTTAACAAGCTGACAAGCATCAACCAACAATTTACACCAATAGGCAACATATCAGAGAATATAAATCGCATCAGAGAGCTCATCCAACAAGCTAGAGATGCTGCAAACAAGGTCTGTGGCAGACTCTTACCTTGCCTCTTCTTTATTTTTTGCTAGGAGAGTCATCCAGAGCAGGTTTTCAGGTTATACTGGGGGAGGGGGCGCTTAGTGATTTTAATGGAAGCAATAGGATCCAGCAGAAGTTTATCATTAGATCCAGGCCTTTTGTGAGTTACTGATTGCTTATATTTAATTTATATTCTTTATAGGTTGCCATTCCCATGAGGTTTAATGGCAGTTCCGGGGTAGAGGTTCGAGCTCCTGACATTCTTGATGATCTGAAAGGCTATACTTCCCTTTCCTTGTTTCTTCAAAGACCTCTCCCAAGGTTGGACAGCCCACAAGAGACATCAGACATGTTTGTCATGTATTTGGGTGACAAAGATGTAAGCACTATTCCTGTATTCATCAATGGGGAAAATTGTGTGTAAGTGTGTGAGCCATCTCTAGTGAATCCGTAGAACCTGTGGAGAAGATATGTCCAATGGTCAGTTAGCAAGATTAAACATAATTCCCTGTGTTTTTGCAATAACCATTGTTCTCCTTTCTTTTACCCCCTTTTGTCTAGCCTAACCAATCTCTACCCTTTTCTCTATCCTTTTCCTTAGTTGTCTGTGTCATTAAATGCTTTTGAAAATGCAAGTATCTAAACAAAAAAAACTATAACATGTCAATCATCTCTCTCTCTCTCTCTCTCTCTGTGTCTGTCTTTCTTTGATATTACAGGCACCAATCTTTTGTTATATTTTTATTTTCTATTAGATACATGCCAATAACAGCTTCCAATTTAGAATGAATAGCAGCTTGGGGGCATTTTAGTTTGGAGCACTGTGCAAGTGGAAATGGTTTTGCAAAACAGCCCCCCTCCCAAAAAAAGCCCCACACCAAATCAATTCACTCTATGTTGCAAACCTGGTCTTGATTGCCCCTTTCTGTTTTCTCCTGTGATTTTTAAAAGAAAAAAAAAAGAACACAAAACAATTAACATTTATTTATTATTTGATTTACATACCACCCATTTGGCTACTAAGGCCACTCTGAGCGATTCACAACAAAATAAACCACAATAACAGAGTAAATAATTGCCATTGAACATAGCCACAATATAAAAAATAAATAAACACACCAACCAATTAACTAAAGAAGCAACATAAAAGTAACCAATTATTTTATTTATTTATTTATTTATTTATTTATTTATTTATTCATTCATTCATTCATTCATTCATTCATTCATTCATTCATTCATTCATTCGATTTTTACCCCGCCCCTCTAGACAGCGTCTACTTGAGGAGGCTTATATAGGTTAAAACACATCAAAAACATATATAAAAATACAATTCTTACAATTAATTTTAAACAACACATTTCCAAGATGGCAGGACTCAAGAAGAAGGAGAAAAAATCACTTAATTGGCTGGAGGGAAGGCCTGTTTAAATAACCAAGTTTTTAACTGGCTTTTGAAAACGCCCAGCGAGGGTGCCAGCTGAATTTCAGTAGGGAGAGTGTTCCACAGCCGAGGAGCCACCACCGAGAAGGCCCGGCTTCTTGTTTTTTCATTCCGGGCCTCCCTCGGCGTCAGGCCCCTCAGCCGGCCCTGCTGGCTATGTCGGGTGATTCGGGTAGATCTGGGTGGGAGAAGACGATCTGCCAAATATTGAGGTCCCAAACTGTTTAGGGCTTTATATGTAATCATTAACACTTTGAAGCCGATGCCGAAATGGATGGGCAACCAGTGCAAGGCAGCCAGAGTGGGGGAGATGTGTTGATATTTTCTCACCCCACTAAGAAGCCTGGCTGCCGCATTCTGGACCACCTGAAGTTTCCGCATCAGCCTCAAAGGCAGCCCCTCGTAGAGTGCATTACAGTGGTCTAATCTCAAGATTACGAGCGCATGTACTAGAGTAGTGAGGGGCCCCCATCAAGATATGGTCGCAACTGGGCAATCTGCCGTAGATGAAAATAGGCGGAGCGGACCACGGACGCCACCTGGGTTTCCATGGTAAACGCCAGGTCCAGATGTACCCCCAAGCTGCAGACCTCACTCTTTGCGGCAAGGGTCGTCCCCCCAAAAGAAAGGGAGTTACCTATACCGCTAATGGAAGGGCCACCCACCTTCAAGACCTCCGTCTTGTCCGGGTTCAGCCTCAACCCATTCGACTGCATCCATTTCAGTACAGTCTCCAGGCTATGTGAAACTAAAATATAACATATGTGAAACTAAAACAATACCTCTCTTCCTTTTTCACAAACGTTTGCATTCAGATTTCCAAAGACTATATAGGCATGGCTGTTCGGGATGGGCATCTTATTTGTGCCTATAGCCTAGGAGGCAATGAAGCTGAAATAGAAGTGCCTGAATCTGTGTATCAGAGTGACACCAAAGAAGCAACTTTGGATTTTGTGAGGTTTGAAAGGTATGGACTTCTATAACAAAACCTATCCCAATCTTTTTCTGAACTTGTTTTTCAGAAAACTGTAACTTTTGTGTGTTCTTTTTCTCTCCTTTTCAGAGTTTACCAGTATGCTAAACTGCATTATACTAAAGCTGCAACCTCTGCTTCACCATCAAGCCTAGGACCTTTTGAGGAAAGCAGTGGAAATAGTCACACTCTCCTTAACCTGGAACCTGACAATGTGGTCTTCTATGTTGGAGGATACCCACCGGATTTTACAGTAATGTGTTTTTAAAGTACAGAAATATTATAATGAAACTTGGTGATGGAGTAATACTGTTTTTATACAGTTGCTTCATATAAAATAACTTGGCAATCATGTCCTATGGTTGAATGTACCTTATAGATTTTTTTAAAATAAATCCAGTCCTATGGCAAGCATTATACAGAAGAGATTTTTCACTAAGCTGAATTTTTCAGCCTGTGCTCATATATTTTGCTTAATTTGTCCAGTTTCTGCTGGCTGCGTAAGATTTAGTACAGCTATAAAGTCCTTATTAGAACTGTGGAAGCTCTCATCAAGGGTTCCTGGGATGATGCCATTTATTACTATTGTTATTTCCATTTTTAGCCTCAAGATACACAGGTCTGCCACTATTGTTCTCCCGTCCTTATTTTTAACTTGCAAGCCCTGTGGTTTTGATTAGGTTAAGAAAAACTGACAGATCCAAAGGTCACTTAGTAAGAATTGTTCCTGAATGGGGATTTGAATCTGGGTTCCTCTAGCTTTGTTTTCCTGCATTGCTTCTGAATTTGCAAAAATGAGCATGAAAAGAGCATAAATACTTGAAAAGATATAAATAAATAAATAAAATAAATGAATCATTTCAGTCCAACACTACTGTATACTCACCAATACAATGTCCTCAATGTCCCAGGTTATCTTTGCAACTCAATGGGCTAAACCCCTTTCTCCTTCCCTGTTTTAATCAGAAAGTGAGCTTTCCAGAATGTAGAATCCAGAATCTGGTTGCATGTACAGTAAATTGCTGGGTCTGTAGAGAGCAACCATACAAGGGTGAGCTGTCCCCCATATTGGTTGCAAGGCCTTATAGTATTTCTTGCTTCAGGGTGATTTCTTTTTTAGTTTTCTGAGTATTGCAAATGATTTCTGCATTTGTTGAGCTACTTCTTTTGACTAAAATATGTTTTCGTTCTTACAGCCTCCTCGTACACTGCAATACCCTCATTATGAAGGCTGCATTGAACTAGACAGCTTAAATGAGAGAGTTTTCAGCCTGTACAATTTCAAAAGAACATTTAATCTCAATACTACTGAAGTGCAACCATGCAGAAGGTAAGAAATATATACTGGAAGCCATATTCATATTTGGAGTTTCATATCATATGAGCTCTCATCTCCTTTTAATCCCAGCTGAGGATGAATAGAACTGAGCAGCTCTGAAAACCTCAAAGGCCAGCTCCTGTTGTGCAGTTCCCACCCAGCAACAGGGATGCTGATTAGAATTTTCCTTTTCAATTTTGCAGTGTATGCAACGATCTGCCACTGATGATGACATCATTCCTGTTGTGCAGGCAGAGATATGCAACAGGATGCTGGTCCCAGTGTGGTTTTCTGTCACTTTGTAGTAATATCTCCAGAAGCAGAGTGAAAGAATCCAGTGCATGTCATAATACTAAACTGACCTGAGTTCAGTAAGCCCCAGACATTGTCCCAAATATTACATATTAAAACCATGATCCAAGTGCCAATAATTTCTTCAGAGGACCATAGAGACAACCATTCCACCACACATCTTGTACTATATGTGCATCTGATACACAATGAAACTCTACGCAGCAGAATTAAACTAGTGAGAAAGGTGCCTTGGCATAAAGTGTTCACTCAAGGACAATTTGGTTGTCTGTATGAGCATATTGTGCAATGATGCAAGGCAACCATCTGTGTAAGAATGAAGATTCGTTCTGTGAAGCCAAACCATATTTCCATGAATGACACCTTGGAAGAATTCACATGACCCTGCTGGGTGGGAATGAAATATGTGGTGTTAACGAGGTGACAAGAGTATGTGTTTGGAATGAAATAGTTACATGCTTGCTTAATTTCAGACCTAAAGGTACCATTCCTGCTATCTCTGAGAAGTTTAGCTTGGAATATCTCATCGTACCAATGAACTTATAAAAAATTCTTGATATCCTGAACATGCCCATGGGATGGCAGTAGTTCTCATTTGCACATATCCTTATTACAGATACAAAGAACAATCTCCTAAAATCTATTTTGAAGGCACAGGTTATGCACATGTTAATGCTGTTCCACAAAATAAACGTTATATACGGTATGAGCAAACCATTCAGACAACATCAGATGAAGGCTTGGTGTTTTTTGCAGAAAACCAGGTAAGTAGAATACTTCCATCTGTGTCAAAAACTGGGTTATGGGAAGTGGGTAGGGAAACAAACTAAGAATTGTGAAAGTGACTGATATTAATATTTCTGAGATTATGTGCAGTGGACAAGTACATTTTAACTTTGGCATTTATTCTTTTGAACAACAGTTGGAGCATAATTAGTTGCAAATATTCAAAAAGCACAGCATTTCCCACTTCTGTTAAGATAGTGTGTTGTCGTCGTCGTTTAGTCGTTTAGTCGTGTCTGACTCTTCGTGACCCCATGCACCAGAGCATGCCAGGCCCTCCTATCTTCTACTGCCTCCCGGAGTTGTGTCAAATTCATGTTGGTTGCTTCGCAGACACTGTCCAGCCATCTCATCCTCGGTCGTCCCCTTCTCCTCTTGCCATCACACTTTCCCAACATCAGGGTCTTTTCCAGGGAGTCTTTTCTTCTCATTAGATGGCCAAAGTACTGGAGCCTCAGCTTCAGGATCTGTCCTTCCAGTGAGCACTCAGGGTTGATTTCCTTCAGAATTGATAGGTTTGTTCTCCTTGCAGTCCAGGGGATTCTCAAGAGTCTCCTCCAGCACCACAATTCAAAGGCATCAATTCTTTGGCGGTCTGCTTTCTTTATGGTCCAGCTCTCACTTCCATACATCACGACAGGAAAAAACATAGCTTTGACTAATCGGACTTTTGTTGGCAAGGTGATGTCTCTGCTTTTTAAGATGCTGTCAAGATTTGTCATCGCTTTCCTCCCAAGAAGCAGGCGCCTTTTAATTTCGTGGCTGCTGTCTCCATCTGCAGTGATCATGGAGCCCAGGAAAATAAAATCTGTCACTGCCTCCATATCTTCCCCTTCTATTTCCCAGGAGGTGATGGGACCAGTGGCCATGATCTTAGTTTTTTTGATGTTGAGTTTCAGACCGTTTTTTGCACTCTCCTCTTTCACTCTCATTACAAGGTTCTTTAATTCCTCCTCACTTTCTGCCATCAGAGTGGTGTCATCTGCATATCGGAGGTTGTTGATGTTTCTTCCGGCAATCTTAATTCCGGTTTGGGATTCCTCCAGTCCAGCCTTCCGCATGATGTATTCTGCATATAAGTTGAATAAGCTGGGGGACAATATACAGCCCTGTCGTACTCCTTTCCCAATTTTGAACCAATCAGTTGTTCCATAGCCAGTTCTAACTGTTGCTTCCTGTCCCACATATAGGTTTCTCAGTAGATAGATAAGGTGGTCAGGCACTCCCATTTCTTTAAGAACTTGCCATAGTTTGTTGTGGTCCACACAGTCAAAGGCTTTTGCATAGTCGATGAAGCAGAAGTAGATATTTTTCTAGAACTCTCTGGCTTTCTCCATAATCCAGCGCAAGTTAGCAATTTGGTCTCGAGTGCCTCTGCCTCTTCAGAATCCAGCTTGTACTTCTGGGAGTTCTCGATCCACATACTGCTGAAGCCTACCTTGGAGGATTTTGAGCATAACCTTGCTAGCGTGTGAAATGAGTGCAGTTGTGCGGTAGTTGGAGCATTCTTTGGCACTGCTTTTCTTTGGGATTGGGATGTAGACTGATCTTTTCCAATCCTCTGGCCACTGTTGGGTTTTCCAAACTTGCTGGCATATTGAATGTAGCACCTTAACAGCATCATCTTTCAAGATTTTAAATAGTTCGCCTGGAATGCCATCACCTCCACTGGCCTTGTTGTTAGCCAGGCTTTCTAAGGCCCACTTGACTTCACTCTCCAGGATGTCTGGCTCAAGGTCAGCAGCTGCATTGTCTGGGTTGTCCGGGATATCCACATCTTTCTGATATAATTCCTCTGTGTATTCTTGCCACCTCTTCTTGATGTCTTCTGCTTCTGTTAGGTCCCTCCCATTTTTGTCCTTTATCATGTCCATCTTTGCGCGAAATGTTCCTCTAATATCTCCAATTTTCCTGAACAGATCTCTGGTTTTTCCTTTTCTGTTATTTTCCTATATTTCTTTGCATTGTTCATTTAAGAAGGCCCTCTTGTCTCTCCTTGCTATTCTTTGGAAGTCTGCATTCAACTTTCTGTAACTTTCCCTATCTCCCTTGCATTTTGCTTCCCTTCTCCTCTGTGCTATTTCTAAGGCCTCGTTGGACAGCCATTTTGCTTTCTTGCATTTCCTTTTCTTTGGGATGGTTTTTGTTGCTGCCTCCTGGACAATGTTACGAGCCTCTATCCAAAGTTCTTCAGGCACTCTGTCCACCAAATCTAGTTCCTTAAATCTGTTCTTCACTTCTACTGTGTATTCGTAAGGGATTTGGTTTAGATTATACCTGAGTGGCCCAGTGGTTTTTCCTACTCTCTTCAGTCTAAGCTTGAATTTTGCTATGAGAAGCTGATGATCAGAGCCGCAGTCAGCTCCAGGTCTTGTTTTTGCTGACTGTATAGAGCTTCTCCATCTTTGTCTGCAGAGAATATAATCAATCTGATTTCGATATTGCCCATCTGGTGATTTCCATGTATAGAGTCGCCTCTGGTGTTGTTGGAAAAGAGTGTTTGTGATGACCAGCTTATTCTCTTGACAAAACTCTATTAGCCTTTGTCCCGCTTCGTTCTGAACTCCAAGGCCAAACTTCCCTGTTGTTCCTTTTATCTCTTGGCTCCCTACTTTAGCATTCCAGTCCCCTAGAATGAGAAGAACATCTTTCTTTGGTGTCAGTTCTAGAAGGTGTTGTAAATCTTCATAAAACTGTTCAATTTCAGTCTCCTCAGCAGTGGTGGTTGGTGCATAAACTTGGATTATTGTGATGTTGAAAGGTCTGCCTTGGATTCGTATTGACATCATTCTATCATTTTTGAGATTGTATCTCATTACAGCTTTTCCCACTCTTTTGTTGACTATGAGGGCCACTCCATTCCTTCTACGGGATTCTTGCCCACAATAGTAGATATGATAATCATTTGAGCTGAATTCACCCATTCCTGTCCACTTTAGTTCACTGATGCCCAGGATGTCGATGTTTATTCTTGCCATCTCCTGTTTGACCACCTCCAGCTTCCCAAGGCTCATAGATCTTACATTCCAGGTTCCTATGCAGTATTTTTCTTTGCAGCATCGGATTTTCCTTTCACTTCCAGGCGCGTCCACAGCTGAGCGTCCTTTCGGCTTTGGCCCAACCACTTCATTAGCTCTGGAGCTACTTGTACTTGTCCTCCAGACCATCTGTGATAAGCTTTTGCAAACTTGTCTGGGTATCTGATTATAAGTGTCTTCATTGTTGCAGTAATTCCAAGCAACTCCAAAATGTGTTAATTTTGTGCAAGTTCTATGTATTTACATCATTTCTAGAATCCATGCTTTAAAACATAACATCCAAAAAATATCAAAGACAGTCTTATGGTTGCAAAGAAAAATTGTAGGCACACATGCTTAAAATATATAAAAATTGAACTTAAGCTTTAGACAAATACTTGTCAGAAAATACATCTCAGTTGTAAGCTTATAGCTATACAAAGTCCAGACAAGAACTTTAATCATGTTAGAATCGAAAATACAAAAGCATTAAAAACAGTTGCTTATAGCCTACAAAGGGAGAGAATACATCTCTTTAATATCTCATTTAAAAGTAAAAAGCAATATAATTCCGAAAGCTTTAAAAACTTCTTAAAATATACATTAAAGAATATCAGAGTTCTTACAATAAGAAAATATAAAATGAAAAGCATTTTTAAATCTCTAAGCTTGTTAACACAGAGGAAAATATTTTCTCACCAAGCCTTTAGCCAATTAGAATGAATAGCTATATTATGTCCATTATTATCTCCTGGCCACTCTCAGACCATCAGCGAGACAAAACTTGTCCTTTCTGATCCCTTCAGATAAAATTTCTCTCCATGTATGTCAGTGTGAGAATGCTCACAGTTTATAGCCTAGTTACCATGTAATTAATCAAAACAAACTTCATCAGAATGTTGACATCAGCCAATGAGAAGCTCAAATGTTGAAGACCACAGGCTCCTCCCAGACCAAGCTCAGCTCAGCTCCTTGCATCTTCAAGGCCTTTTCAAAATCCATCCTTCCTTGAGCTAGTGCTTGTTAGAATGATATAATTTATTGGCAATACAACTGGGACAGTACAATACGCATGCATATCACATCAATTAATACTAGAGAATTTATATTCATTTATACCTTCCTCAAAACTCAGTTACTATTAATTATGAAGCTAAAGCCTTATCAAACAAATGACAATTTTCTTTCTCATCTTTACTTGCTTATTATTAAACAAACTACTGTACTTGAAATAATGTTCATCCTTTTCTCTTTTTATAGTATTCTGTAAAAGCTTTTCTTTTAGAATATATTGTTGTTCTTATTTGCTTAACACAGATTTCCATATCTATTTTGTGGTATTTCTTCGTTAATTAATATTATAGGTAATAGGTAATATTATAACAGAAGCGGCAGTTTAAAATGCAGTTCCATTTTGTTCTGTTGTCTCTGTTTCACATACATAAGTGCTTAGTTGTTTCCTTTTTTCACTGCGAAAACTGGCACGACACTGAATGAGCTATTTCTACCTTGTTATTTTTTCAGTAATGTTTTGTACCAAAAACAAGTGGCTGTTTTGTTAACAATATCCCCAGCTGTAGTTTTTCAACAATGCTTTCACTTTTAATGCATCTCTATGTTCATTGTTAGGGCACCACTTCTGCACCCCATAAATTCAATTTTTTTAACTCTTATGAGGCCCACGTCCCTGTTTATCAGTGTTGCTTTTTCAGGCTATTTTATAGTTGTGGCCCTCTTATTGCAGAGTGGCCAGAGGCCCATGCAATTGTACAGAAAGTTAGTGACAGATGAAAGACTGAATTGTAGGAAGAAGTTGACCAGTCGTCTTTGGCCAAACAAATGCATTAATATTATGCCAGGCCAAATAACTTAAAGGCCCCCTGTTATACACCAATGATGATAGGACTGGTATTGTGTGTCTATGTACCTTTAAGTACCTGAAAAAGGCTCTGCACCATGAGTGCCCATTCTGAAAGAGAGTGAAATGGTGGAAGAAGGGCCAGTTCTTTGAAATTCCTTTATTCAGTTTTGACATGCTGCTCAGTTTTAGCTTCATCTGTGCATTTCCTTCTCTGTAGTCATAGTGATTATTAGCAAACAAATATGCTAATTTCATTATATTATGTAATGCATCTATTCTGAGTTGCAGGACAAATTCATCAGTCTGAGGATTGAAAAAGGTCGTCTAGTATTCAGATATAAAGTTGACTCAAAGCCTCCAGAAGAAATCAGAAGCAACACAGTCATAAACAATGGCATGGATCAACTAGTAAGTTTCTGTTCCCCAAACCAGAAATCATAATAGGTAACATGTACAACAGAAAATATCCACTAATAGACATCTTTAACTATAGTAAATATTCCTAATTCGCATCTCCTAGCTGTTTTGTATTTCAGAGAAGTAAATTTATTTACTGTACTTAGACGTCTGGAGGTGGAACAACTGAACAAGCTGAAGAACAAGGATGCACAACATGGGCCCATATGAGATCTTCATGCCTATTTATGCAGCCCCTAGAGCCTGCTCAACTGTACTGCTAAAATGTGTTGAACAGACAAGTGTTCCACTGAAATTAGTAGGGCATATTTCCAAGCAACTGGAATTATACAGAGCCCACACCAGGAATTTCACATTTGCCTTTGCAAGAAGAAAGTCCTTTGTTATAACTTGAAGTCAGAATTGAGAATAGTGCTGTATTTTATTGATATTTCCAGCTGTACATGTGGACAGTCTCCTCTTCATAGGAGTGAACCAATAACCAGTGTTTACGCAAGCTTACCACATAGTCAGACACAGCAAGAAACCCTGGGTCATAAATGCTGAGGAAAGCCCACTAGACTTGTGCCAATGGCCCTTGAATGGAAAACTCTTTGTAAGGTTTTCTCCATTTTTATCTTGCTTTGTTATTCCTGCCATGATATACCATCTTACTGTTGCTGTTGTTTCTGAACTTGTATCCCTCCCCGCCAATATTGAAGTTTCTTTATTAGAATTAGTTGTGAGCTGTTTTGAGAAATGTATGGATCAAAAGAGATAGAATAATCAATACATTTGGTATTGACTTGTTAATTAAGTGAATGTTAACATGGTCATAAAAATAGTGTTTCTGTTAGGCTGATCTTAATTCTTCTTGTTTTCTTCATTTCAGGTTGCTTTATACATTGTTCCACAACAGTATACTTTGATAGATAAGTCTAGAGTGCAAGCAAATACAAGTACATTTAACTTCAATTCCTATTACTTGGGGGGAATCCCAACCTCTCTAAGAGAACGGTAAGTTGCAGCAATCATGAGGATAAGCATCCATATGTGATTTTGAGTTTTACAGATGAAGATCAGGCTGTTGCAATTCGTGGTCTAGCAAGCTGAATGTAGTCACCATCTGTGTATTGTGATATAGCAGGGGAACGTTGCCCCTCCTTGTAGCTGTTGCCTGGTATGGACGTTGCCAGCCTTCTGAAAGGCTGCAGTGTATGGTTGCTGGGCTACATATTGCTTGGTAGGTCAAGAGTTATGCAAGCCAAATGTAGATTAAAATAAAGAGGAGAGGGTCAGTGATCAAGTATTCTTCTTCTCATCATGATTGAAATGGATTTTTTTCTTCCTATAGGAAGAATATAAGAAACTGCCTTATACTGTGGGGACCATTGTTCATTATCTTGGCACTAACTGGCACTGGCTCTCCAGGAGGTTTTCCATTCCATACCTGGAGATGCCAGAGAGTGAATCTTGAATGTATATACTTTTAATAAGCCATGCCTTTCCTTGCTGAGTAAAATACATTTCTTGCTCCTTCCCAAGTGATCTTTCAGGGAAACACAAACAATGGTGTAAATATTAATATCATTTAAAGTGACAGTGACATGATTACATTTTCCTTTATCAGCACTTTCACATGAGAAGGCATTACACTCTTGATGTTTTCTGGAAAACATCACAGCTTTCCAAAATTGTCTTGTGATGTAACTGCATTAGATCTTGCCTCTTTATTTCTTTGTGAGCTGTCTTGGGAGTGCTGACGGATATGGAAATAATTTGATACTTTTTTTTAGAAAACATAAATATTCTCCAAAGGGCTACATTATTAACAAAAATAAATTAAATACATTTTGAAAAAATGAAAATTTAGTGCATCCTTATCCCTTCCTGTCCTGTACCAAAAATAATGGTTCGAATCCTATTGGTAATTTGTATGACTATATGTGAAATCACACCAGTTGCAGTGGCAAGTTGCCGCCCATTAATGAGGGGCTGGTTACCTTTCCTGTTATGTAGCTAGTTATGGTATGGGAATGCAACCAGAAATATGACTGGCATTTTGTTAATTAACCATAATGCACTGCTGCAACTTAAAAATGTACATAATGGTTATGTAAATCATCAGTAACTGATAATTCTGGACAGTAACTAATTAAAAACACTGTGCAATACATCTGCAACATATACTGTATATGCAAATTCAAATAATTACGTGAGCCTTGAAAATAAGGTATCAACATAGTGTTTTACAACTAGATCCTCATAAGCAGAGCTAAAATTGATAGGTGATACGAATACATTTGAGATTTACATTGTTTCTGTGTGTGCTTTGTTGAATATGCTATGCATGTATGATAATATTAAGAACAAGGGGAGAGCCATATTAGATCTCTGTTCACCCCCCACGCCATGGGTGAGACTCTGTAGCTAGCCCACAACCAGGAGGGCAACATCTCTTTTTGTACCATTGTTTCCCAGGAATTTGTAACTGCCATCATGGTTTGCATTACTGTAATTGCCTTTTCCTCCATCATTTTGTATAACCTCCTTTTAAAGGAGCCATCTGAGTAGCCCCCTGTCATTTCCAACTTTCTGTGGAAGTGAATTTCATAGTTTCACTTGTGCAAGGAAATAATTCATTTTCTCTGTCCTGAATATATCACCACTCAGCCTCATTTATGATCCCAGATTCTAGTGGTATCTGACAGGGAGAAAACAGCTAGTCACTTTCTTCATAATGTGTAAATGTCCATCATGTTGTCAAGAGCTTTTACCTCAGAAAAATAATCTTAGGGGCAAGAGGAATAGGAAAGGCTGTTTATTACACTAGCAGAGAAAACATACCAACCCAGAAATGTATAATTATGGAGCCCAGAATAATGACTTACAGGTAGACTTTTATTTAAAAAAACAAACAAAAACTAATAAAAATATAAAGAAACAACTCTTCAAAGTAAGCATAGCTCAGGGTGTAGCTTAAAATGATACATTTAGTTATTTATTTATTCGATTTATACCCTGCCCCCCTAGACAGCATCTCCTCTATTTCTTAGCCAGCTTGAGATGAGCTTTGTCTTTTCTGTCCCTAGCACCAGAAAGTGACATGGTAGTGTTAACTGTTTTATTTGCTTACAGCAGAGAAAATACAGAGAGCATGTTTATGATAGTACACTTTGCTTTTTCATGCATTGTGCTTACAAGTTTTCAATAAGACATTAGCTATACATTAATACACTATTGATATTCATTGGTGTAATACTGAGTATGCTAATGAGGTTAAATGAGGAGGAACCCCTCAATGTCCCTACTTAGTCACTGTTTTTTTCTAAACTAAAATAGCTCAGAAATTACAGCTTTCATCATTGGTTCTCTCTCCTTCTTCACTCATCAGCAGGCAAGGGAAGAAGGGAGGAGTTACTGCCTCTCTTTACATCATTCTCCCTTTCATCTCCACCTACTTGCACTTCCTTTTCAAATGTAGAAGGTAAAATGGTGCCTTGAATGTATGCACTAATTCAATGCATACTTGACGCAGAACATATTATATTGTCTTTCATTTCTGCTTTCATTTCTGTAATATAGAAATTTACAACATGGGCAATATATTCTGCATTATTTCAATCCCTGTATTTAAATATCAGTTGTTCTTCTCTTTGTATTGTGAAAGCACGATGCAGCATGGAGGGTCAATGGACACAATGCAGATTTGATAGCAAGAGCCTAAGGCTATGATCCTTTTCCACCCATGAAGTTCTATGGGTGATCTATGCCAAGCCACAATCTCTTAACTTCATTTGAATTTGAAAGTTGCTATTCTAGAGAAGAAAAATTACAGAATAAGAAACCAGAGGGAAACAGCTGAGACATAAGCTTAGTATCCATCTCACTGGATTAAATATTAGCCAAGGAATCTTAAGCCATTGCCAAATTTTAAATACTACAATAATTATGTTATCTGCTGTTATTTTCCTTCCCAACTAACTACAGCCACCATTAGAGAGCAAGTTTCAAAGATATAGCCAGTGATTCTTAACTCATGAACACATGTTGTTTCTGCTGGTGTTTCCTTTAACCACTGGCAACATTCCCTCTAACTGTTATCCCTGCTGTGCAGGAGGCTCCCCTCTCTCTGTGCAGGTGGTGGGGTTTCATCCAAAATCTGGAAGTAAACAGGCATCAACTGCAGCTGCTGCTGTGTGCTGCCAATGGAGCTCTGCACGCCCATGAACCTTAGAGGGAATGTTGGTCACTAGTCACTGTTGCTGTTTACCGAACACATCTTCAAAAGAAAAGAACTGAATGCCAAACAGGGTTATTAAATCATTACTAGGTGTGAAATGCAACTTGAGTCTACCAACTATTACATTACTTTACCTTAGAACTTCATATGAATGTTTTGCTGTGTAGTCTCTGTATTTTCACTCTTACATCTAAAGAAGTAGATTTGTTCCACATTAAATTAGTCTTTAATGTCCACAACATCTTTGTGTTTTTTTGCTTTTGTTTTGTTTTGTGTTTCTTGTTGATCTATCTCTTAACATCAGCTATTGAGTTATTGTGAAGATAAGTGAAAAAAGACAGTGGGAGGCAATTCTGTACAGCAGAAAAAGGCAGTAGCAATCAGCTACAACAGCAAGAAAGACCATGTCTGTTCTCATTGTTGTTTTTATTTCCGGACACAGCTTCAGCATATCCACACCACCATTTCGTGGATGCATGATGAACTGGAGAACTTCATTTGAGTCTTCTCCTACCTTCTCTGAGACATTTGGTGTCAGCAGAAAATGTCCTGATGATTGGAAGGTAAGTTCTTTATTACAGATGCTTTCTGTACAAAACCAAGACCAAAATCCAGCTGGAGAAAAACTGCATGTGGAATGGCAATTGCGCAGTAGCTTTTTCCCTCCGTGTGACTGAAGGTAAAACTGGGAACACACATGATTTTGCTACTAATGCATGATCAGAAACACAAAGGAGAATATACTGGAGATAGAGAATGCTTATGTGGTTGCTGTTAAACAATTACATATGTAAGTAGGATTCTGCTTTTCAGTTCAAACATGATTGCCATTTCATAAAAGCCATTAAAAAAGTGGCATAGGGCATGCTGATCTTCTATGCAGTATGATTTATGACCCTAATATTACTCTGGAGTTTATAGGACTCATCGCCATGTCTGAGATCTGTTAATTCAGCTTCTAGATATTAGAGTAGATGCCAGGAAAGCAGAACGGAGTCTTATTTTCTATAAGAGAAAAGTCATTCATTCTATGTTTGTTTTTAGCTTGTGAGAACAGCAACATTTTCGAAGAATGGAGTACTTGGTTTAAGTGATGATGGTTTCCCATTTCCCAATGATTTCCAAGTGGGATTTGGCTTTCACACATTGGCACTTGATGGAACATTGTTAAATTACGACTTAAGGGTATGAAACATTTATTTGTTTTGTTTCCTGTTCAAGTGCAGTCAAATTGCTTTGCTTCCACATTCAAAATCCTTATAAACTAAAAAAAAAAAAAAGAAATTTTGAATGTTTGACTTCTTTTGGTTTTGTAGCCTGATATACTGACTGTTCTTCTGAGAAATGGCTCTATAACTGTAAGGATAAGTGATGAAGAAAGGCAGTCTGTCAAGAGATATGGAGATGGTTCAATGCACTATGTGACAGTGATGAAAGAAGGTGACACGTAAGTCCAGTATTTCAGTTATGGGACAGAGTGAATGTTTTGTTGGAGCAGCATTTGAAAGCATAGAGAATGTTTAGTTATTTTATTATTTGAATTCATGTTTAGTTGAACAAAATCTAGATCAGTGGTTCCCAGCCCTAACCCAGGTGATCTTGGACTGCAGTTCCCAGATGCCTTCACCACCAGCTGTGCTGTGATGGCTTTAGTCAAGCAGTTGCAAAAGCAATTGAAGGATGTGAACATGCTCAAAAAGAACAGATTTCCTCTCCAGAAATTGAGAAAATTCTCATCCTGGATGGTGACATCACCCCAGTCATTAATTGATTGAGTAGAGTGATTAAATGTACCCCATTTGGATAATGGGTTTCTTATTAAGAAATTATTCTTGAAATAATTGATAGTGTATTGAAAACTTGGGAATTAATCTTTGTTCTGTTTTAGGTAGTAAATTTGAAGGACACTGATTTTTGCATTCGGAATATTACAATTTTTTTTTTTGCAGTAAACTATAACTGAAAATAATGTTTTTTAAAAAACAAGCTTTATTTCCATATACTCATAGCCCAAGCAATTGGGAAGATAACAGGTGGCATTTTGAGTTGCTTCAAACTCCACCTTAGTTTTAAGCATGAATCGGAGACAATAGTTGAAACAAACTCCCATCTGTTTCTTTTCTTTCCGCTTGATGGACTGTTCAGCCAAGCAGCTTGTTTTAAATTTACTGTGATTATGAGCATAGGGATGTGATGGTGCTGTGGGTTAAATCACAGAAACCTCTGTGCTGCAATGTTGGAAGACCAGCAGTTGTAAGATCGAATCCACGCAACAGAGCGAGCTCCCGTTGCTTGTTCCAGCTCCTGCCAACCTAGCAGTTTGAAAGCATGTAAAATTGCGAGTAGATAAATAGGTAGCACCATGATGGGAAGGTAACAGCGTTCCATATCTAGTCGCGCTGGCCACGTGACCATGGAAACTGTCTACGGACAAACACTGGCTCTACGGCTTGGAAATGGGGATGAGCACTGCACCCTAGAGTCAGACACGACTGGACTAAATGTCAAGGGGAACCTTGACCTTTTAATGAGCATTGAATTTAAGAGTACAAAGACTTTCTAACAGAGATGGGCACAAACCTCGGAGGTTAGATGCCATGCCTTCCCTTCCCCCACTTCCCCAGCCAATGATCCACTCACCAGTTGGAGTGCGCTCTTCTCCCCTTTCTCTTTGGATCAGTCCCCAGCAGGAGCACAGGGTTGCCTCTCCTGCCTCCTTGTCTGAGGGGGCGATCAGCCAAGGAGGTGGGGCAGGGAAGCCTATGATATTACCAGAGGTTGGTTGAATAGCTGACAGGAAGGAGGAGTGTGCATTGGCTGGTGAGTGGGGGATCCAGCCAGGTTGGCAGGGGAAGGGAAAGTGTGGCACATGTGGTGCCATGCGTATGAACTGGCACAAACCTCTAAACCGAGGTTCATGCCGATCTCTACTTTCTAATCTTCTTTGTCAGATTTCAGAGGCATTTCCCATTTGTGTGCTGAGTGCTTCCCCCTCAAACAAGGAAATGGAGAGAATCTTATACACATGAGATTTTCCAAAGAGACTAAAACTGCTAGAGCTCAGCAAGCACATCCAAATTGATATATTGATTTTCTGTATGCATATTTGATGGATGGATGTTATTAGCCTTCCTTCTACACATCTTCTTTGTGTTTATCTAATCTAAAATATATCCACATATTTTTGATGTTGCTAGGAAGCTAGGAATTGTGACAATTTGTTGATATTTGTCCATGTTATAGAAAATAGAGTGAACTGTAAGATCATGCATCTTTTGTGAAGACCATGTCTTTTCTTTTTTTAGTATTTGTGTGGTAGGGCAGGAAGAACTGTTAGTGATCAGATTCCAGTGACACTGATTTCATTTGACAGTCATTATAATCGTATCTATAACCAGTTGGTTGGATTTTCCATTACTGCTTTGTCATTACAACTGATGTAATTTCGCCCCTCGAATATTAGCGACTAGAAGGCAACCTATGCAGAATAATCCTATCCTATGAGAACCATCTAGCCCTTGAATTCCCCATGTATGAGACACTAAGAGGGCTTGTCTACATTTACATTTGCCCCCCAATAAGCTCCATTTTAAATTGATTTGATTTAAATCACATGACTATTTTAAATGCTATTTGGATTCCCACCTGGGAGATTGCCAGCAACAGAAGTCCCAATGTGGGGTTGTGTGTTTGAGTCTATCCCCCCCCCCCAAAAAAAGCATAGAGACAGTCAGTAATATGTAATAAATAGGATGCATTCTGCTGATCAAGTCCTCCCCTTCTCTCCGCCTCCCAAAGACCAGCAAAAGCATTCTTGAAGGGGTAGAAGCAGCTAATCTTTTTACAAACAACTTTCTGGCACAGCAGTTTGCAGCAACAGAGGCGTACATATGCAAAAATGAATAAAATAAGTTGAGTTTCACTTGCCTACTATTTTAAACAACACTCTAGCAGAACGTGGTGGCGCAAAAAGGGACGTGGTGGCGCTGCGGGCTAAACCGCAGAAGCCTGTGCTGCAGGGTCAGAAGACCAAGCAGTCGTAAGATCGAATCCACGCGACGGAGTGAGCGCCTGTCGCTTGTCCCAGCTCCCGCCAACCTAGCAGCTCGAAAGCATGCAAATGCAAGTAGATAAATAGGGACCACCTCGGTGGGAAGGTAACAGCGTTCTGTGTCTAAGTCGCACTGGCCATGTGACCACGGAAGATTGTCTTCAGACAAGCGCTGGCTCTATGGCTTGGAAATGGGGATGAGCACCGCCCCCTAGAGTCAAACACGACTGGACAAAAATTGTCAAGGGGAACCTTTACCTTTACCTAGCAGAACAGTATTTTAGCTCGCTTTCCACCTATAAAACACACTTCCCTGGCAAAGCAATCTGAGCTGGTATTTGCATAAAGGAGACACTTTTTAAAGCATTGATTCATTTGAAGTTTGATACGTTTTAAATAACGTTTCTTTTGCCTGTGTAGTCACAGCCTGAGATAAGATTTACTTCCAGTGTTTTTTCATGTACGGTATTAGTTAAATATAATTGCTTGCCCTAAGATAATGTATGTATGAGATTTTAGGTCAATTTTTAATACACTTGTTCAGCCATGGCAATCAAGCACATCGCTTCCATGGGTTCTTTCATTATTCACTGAAAATAGTGAACTGAAATTTATGAAAGGAAAGTGGCAATGTCAGGTTGGGCCTCACTAACTCCTTCAACTTAAAGCAAGTTTTGCTTTCCTGTTATATTGTAGAAGGGAAACTCTGTTGTTTGCTTATGCCTAGGAAATAGCAATACTGTTAAGAGCTACAAGCTAGACAGCAGCATTGGTATTCCAAGTCTTTCTTGTACACACCATTTTCACAGATACTGCTTACATGCATACAGATTTTGCATGCAGAATGCAAATTCTTGTACATGGAAAGCTTTTGCCTAGTAATGGTCCAAGGAAAAAAAAGAAAAATGAGGGACTCTACTGAACTCAATCTATGTATCCTGTTGATTAAATTATTCAAGTTTTGTTTTCCTGTTATATTGTAGAAGGAAAAGGCTGTGCTTGAAATAATAATAATTAACACATTTGGGATACCATCTCTTGAAAATACTCAGTCATCATGCATCAGGAAGAGAACAATTGCCTCCATGTTGTAGAATGCTGTCTTTTTGGATGTTAATTGCTAGCCTTATTTTGGAGGCAGGGAGAAGTGGTTTTGTTCTTATAAGCACAACCCTTCTGTTAAGAACTGAGATGAGATTTGAAGACCTGTCTGCTACAAAATTAGGCTTATCTTACACAGTTGCTTAAAGGACATTCTTAAAAACTGATAAACAAATATTACAAATAAATAAGTATCAGAACTTGGAAAAGTTGCTCTTTTGGATTACAAACCATATAATTCACCAGCCAGGTGGGAGATTTAGGGAACTATAGTCCAAAAATAATAATAACTTTCCCAAATCCTAGTAAATATGTAGATATAATACATTCTGGGGGAGAAGGCCATCTGAGGCTACCAGTCTGAATGGCTGTCTGTCGTATCCACTGTTATAGTGTGCATGTATGTATCAGCTGCTGAAGAATATGAGACATAGGGTGCAGTTGCATCCATGTCCTGCTTACAGGCTTCTCACAGACAATTGGTTGGCTATTGAGTCAACAGAATGTTGGACAACTTGGGCCTTTGATTTGATCCAGCCTGACTCTTCATATGTTCTCATATCTTAATAGCTTTGTGCTGAAATTTGTATTCAGGTTTCTTTTTTTTTTCCACTCCAGACTTAGGTTGCTGGTTGATGACGTGCTTGAGTCAACAGTAGTTGAAACACGTCCAATAGTTGGAAGGAAAACACAGAGTCGGCCAATAGACATTGGTGGCCGTAATTTTGAAGGTTGCATTTCCAATGTCTTTATTCAAAGGTAAACACATTATAAAAATTTTATTTACAGGCACTCATATGTTTACTACAGCAGCTTATTAAATGTTCCAGCATTAACAGAACATGATCTGTTTCATCACAAACCCCGTAGTGTTTATAAATGATCAAAACAGTACAGTGGGGTCTTGACTTGAGAACTTAATCCGTATTGGAAGGTGATTCTCAAGTCAAAAAGTCTGTAAGTCAAGTCTCCATTGACCTACAGTGCATTGAAAACCGATTAATCCCGTAACAGGCTGTTTTTGTTCCATTTTGGTTTTTTTCTGGTCTGTAAGTCAATTCTCAGGCTGTAAGTCAACCTAAATTTTGCGGCCAGAGAAGTCTGTAACTCAAAAAGTCTGTAAGTCAAGCCGTCTGTAAGTCAAGGGTCCACTGTATAATAAGAGCTTGAGTAATGCCTTTTGAGGTGAGGTTATTGAGAAGAATTTTGTATATCTGCAATTGAAAATAGAAATCCTACTATGTAATACCTGAAAAAGGCAATGCTATGTTTTGTAGAATTTGAGCCAGCCTTCTGTCTGTATTGACTTGCATTCTCTGTCTCTGATGTATAAGGCTACCGTATTCTAGTGCTCCCAATCTGGATGTCCTAATTTGCATTATATATACATTTGTACAATATGTATGTTTTCATATTATGCAAATCAGGTGCATTAATATTGCCAAGAACAAAATATACTAGTAGAAAAAATATGATTATTAATACACATTGGGATTGTTGAATCCACCCATTCATTTTTTTCTGCAACAGGCTGCAATCTTTTACCTGCTATAGACTTAAGTGCAACTTAAGTCATTACTGATGACTTATTACTGATGACTTGTTTATATACATTGTATAAGAATGATTGTTAAGTCAGATTCAAGTTTATTCCCTTGAAACAGGCAGGACTCTGCAAGTGAAAAGAAGCACCTCATAGAGAGGAGCAGCTGAGATACCTTTTTTCTGAGAAAGCAGCTGAAATAAGCCAAGTATATCGCTGAATGCTTTTCCTCTCTCACTGTATTACATTCAGTATGCCAGCTGATACATTTGAAGGTGGATCAACACGCCAATACAAAATAAATTTAGCCTGGGGGGGGACGTTTGTAAGGCAGCTGTGCCAAAAACAGCGACTTCTGAATGAAGGAACCCGTATTTTGAAATTGTACATTAGCAAATCTCAGTTAAACAGATTGCCATTGGCCATGCTTTTGCTTATCTATATTACAGATCAGGACAGTTTCCTCAGATTCAAAATCTAACAGATTACATTGAGAAGACCGATGTGTCCTTGGGATTCTGTATGATAAAGAAACAGCCACAGCTGATGCTGCTGAGAGAATTAACAGATGAATACAAGACATTGAAGGTCAGAGTTATGTTAAGAAAAAGGAAAATAAATAATCCTGAATCTGTAAATCCAGCAAAATATAGTTTGAATTGTGTTTTAAGAGGCAGCCACTTGCCGGGACAGCTTCACATTCATTCAGTAACTAAAGCCCAAGCCAAATGGAGCCTCTGCTGAATGTAGGCCTTCCAGGGAAACCCGCTATCTGCCCAAGGCAGGAACTACACATTTACAGTAACCTACAACAAAGCTGAAACACATGTCCCGTTTTAACGGGATCCCTCACATTAAAGCATGACGTGTCATACCACCTGCCTGTGCTGGGAGGCTTCCTAGCCACTGACAGAGCCAGGGTTGGGTCAGCCACTCAACATGTTGTGGAAACAAGGCTGCTGGAGCTGTCCCCCGATGGACAGAATCATGGTTGCCAGCCAGCCAATGGTGAGCTAGCAGGGAAGTCTTCCAGCACTGGCTGGCTGATGGTGTCATGTTGACATTTTCATCACATGTCAAGTGTGCAAGGTCTTAGCTGCTGACCTGATGCTGGCACTGTCAGTAACTGAGAAGTCTCCTAGCATTGGCTTGCTGGCAACAGAAGCTGGAATATAGTTTTTTAAAGTGCTGATTGGTGCCATTTTAAAACTGCAGTTGGGCTTGCAGCATGTGCAGCAACAGTAGTTACGCAAATTACACACAGTTTCCCCTCACAGTATAGCTATCCCAAGCATCTCATTGCCTCTATGGCACCTGCCTTGTTTGCCTTCCTTTTCCAGAGGCGTGCAAACAACTCTAGCCTGGATAAAATACATTTTGCAATGTTAATGTTACCCTCCTCTTTATAGTATTCTGGAAAGGATTTGTATCTGTTGACAAGAAATGAACTAATTTTAGATCAACTTGAATAAAAGTTACACAGAAAAGTATAGAAAGGCCCTACTTCTATCGCTCTTTTCTGCCATTTTCAGAAACTGAGAATGAGCCACCTGAATATAGGATTCAACGTTTTGAAGTTGTAGATTGGCAAATCTCAGTCAAATAGATTGCCACTGAACGATTGTGCTCATCTTCAAATTATGCTTTGCCAAGAAACTTTCTTGTTTTTAGGATGAAAACTGTAGTTTACTGTATGAGTGACAATAAAGATTGGTATCCTGATCAAAGACAGACATTACTGATTGTTATTTCAGGTTTAGCCAAAAAAATTCCAAATATATTAATTAGGATTCAGTTTTCATGGGATTCAGTGCTTGAAAGTCCCTATATTCCAGTTTTCTGCATATTACACAATATGTCATTTGGGTACTCCACTAATTTTAGTAAGCAAAATTGTTGCCTTACAATATAATCCTGCATATCTTCTCAGAAGTAAATTTTGTTGATTTCACTGACACATACTCCCAAGCAGGTGGCTACAAGATTTCAGCCTTAATTGATTAATTTTCACAAACATTTCTACTATGCAGTGATAAACTGTTTGCATAAAAAGTGTCTGTGATTAAGGTTACTTCAAAGTAAATTAACTGGGCCCAGTGTATCTCCATTTATATTTTAAAGTGATGTACAGACAATTTGGATAATATAATCAGAAATAATCAACTGAATGTTGAGAGGACAATAATAGTTAAGTTTGAAAGCATCCAGTTCTGATTTGATGGTTTTTGAAGAGTAAATGGGAAAGTATATTGTGATCTGTGACAAACTATAAGCAAGGAAGACAAATTGTGAGTTTTCATTCAAGTAAACCAGAGTGAATACAGAAAAAAGAAACGTAGATAACCTTTAATTTTCCCTTCCAACTCTCCTAAAATATAAACTCCTTTCTTGAATCAGATCATTTGTAAACATGATGATACTAACATTTTCAATTTTATTTTTCATTCTTAGAGGAAAAGACCCATTGCCAATATGACAGATGCAAGTGTACAGCCGAGAAACAAGGACTGTCCTTTACATACACCATTAAATTTTGTTACTGGAGCGTATCACTTTGGCAATACCCCTGGCACTAATTTGTTGTTTAAACCTACCCAAGCATCATCAAGAGACTGGTAATCAGATTAATTTTTAACAATTCTAAATATTTTATTCTTCTCAGAATCTAGTTAGGCTTGAGGCCTAATTTTGTGGTAGGCTATGGCTGTCGTCTGATCTTGGCAAAGAGGATGAAGGTCAGATTGGCCGGAGGCAGCAGATACCAGATCTGACAGACAGGGGCCTGAAGCAGAGATGTAATCAGGGCAAGCCATAGGTCAGGTTGCAGTTTGAGTAGATGGGCACCAAAGGGACAGGGGCAAAAAAAAAAAAAGTCAAGACACACTCAAGATAAGGCAGTCCTGTTACTTTTTTAGATTGGTTGCTTGGACTGAGCTTGCAGAAGGAATAATATCCAGTCAGGCAGGCCTCTCTTGTTCCTTCAAGTTACATCATCCTAGCTGGACAAGACCTACATTCCATACCAGCCACCATATTGCTGATGCTACAGCATAACACTGATTAGGTCAGAGGTGGGATTCAGCAGGTTCTCACCTATTCTATAGAACCGCTTCCTAAATGTACTATTGGTTCTTAGAACCGTTTGTTGGCCTGAGATGAATGAAGGAGGAGGGGCCAGGTG